>NC_143153.1:22930067-23021043 GCF_041381405.1 Jatropha curcas
AGTGGGCTAGGGGTAACGTGCAACATTCTAGTTGGGCTGGGACAACTGTGCAAGGGTTTGGTGTGCCACCTACTAATATGATAGGGGCATCTACCCAAGTGGTTGGAGAGCTAGATGTCACGAGCATAGAGTCTCGCGCAGCACTGCGCCCGTGCGGCGCCCCGGGAGCCCTCCCGCTTGGCTCCGAGGCAAGTCTTGCCATATCGTACCACACTGGTTTCGCCCTGCCATTGGCTCATCAGGAGAGCGGCCCAGCTCTCGACCAGTTGTGCCCGAGCAGCACACACCCCGCCTGCACACAGACTTTGCATGGGGTAGGTACTACTGGGGCAGAACCCCTTAATCCGCTAAGCCGCCCCAACCCACGCAGGTTGAAACGTAGCTTGGTACACTCTTCAATTAGGCCTTACACGGTTACGGAATTTGTCCGTAACATAGAGCTGTTGTTAATGAGAGTAGCAGTTGTGGAGAGAATGAGGAGGAAACAAGCAGTAGTGAGGGAGATGGTGGTTCATATGTAGGTGAGGATGATGAGGGTGATGTAGCTAGGGACAAAGAGGGAAGAGATATGGATGAGGAGTTGATATATGTTAGTGAGACAGCTAGAAGATTTAAGAGGAGATCCAAGGCTCCAAGTGAAGAAGAGGTTTAAGATGTTCCTCTTGGTAAGGATGGAGTTGATTTTGTTTTGAGAGGTAAAGACCACTTAAATAAAAGATATCAAGGTAAGACTAGGGGAGATGAGACTTATTATGATAGCTCAAATCCAGACAACAGGGAAGTGAGCGATGATGAAATTGGGGAGGGTATATAAGCTAGCTTAAGTCGAAAAAAAAAAATCCAGAAACTTACACTATGATCGTACCACAGAAGTTTATTAGGAATTGATTATTATATTTGAGAATATTGTAGAGTTTAGGAGGTCAGTAAGTAAGTATGTTGGGTTAATTTTATAATTAGATTGTAGGACTAGATTGAGGGTTAAGTGAAGAAATTGTTGTTTATGGTTATTGTTTGCTAGCATTGAGTCTTTGACAAAATAATTTCATAATTAAGACCTATAATCCCCAACATAAGTGCTATAGGACCATTAAAAATGTCAAGACCCATTACCTTCGACCGGACCGGCACTAAGACCTGGGTAGGCTTAAAGCCACTACAAGACTCATGTTCAATAGAAATGGCCTCAAGCCCAATATCATCAACATTCAAATATCGTAAGTCTTGGCCTCGCTTGGCCCGTATCATCATATTCAATAATAAGTCAATTTTCAAAGTTCTTGAGGCCCGTCTCAATATATTACATAATAGAAACTTTAATAAGTAATACATCAATAATTTCTAAATTTGTTACACATGACTATCGTAAATACGAAATAATCTAAGAACTTAAAATTTGAAAATATTTATCGATGTTTCTTCTAGACGTCTGATGATAGGGGACAATGAGTTATTGGAAGGCCAGTAACCTGAAAAAAATATTAAGGCAAGGGTGAGCGCGAGCGCCTAAAGTCAGTGAGCTAGAAAACCCATATCATCCCACACAATCATACTAATGTGTGTATAAATCAATCTAGTCCTCCGACTAATTACATGGTCATGCAGTCGATCACATAAATGACATTGCAATAAAAATCACAAATATTAACATATTCACATAATCACGTCAAGTGGAGATTGGTCAGTGACGTCACCAAAACCTCCCGACGAGCTGTCCTCACACATGGTGCGCCCTCTCGTCACATGTGCACCAGGGAGCCGATCCCTGTCTCAACCTCACTTGATCAGCCCTCTTTTCTTTTTCATACCAGTAGGAGGCTACCTTGTGATTTTCCATATCATTTATATCATATTTCATCAGATGCACACGGGAGCGTCAATCTCCCCATACGTGGCCGATGGTATCATGGGTTGTCCTCACAAACCCAGCGGTGACTCACTTCATTCCAATTCCATACAAACAAAGCATACATGTATCACGCTACAACTAATCAAACAATGTTCATTAGCAACAAATGGTCCAGCACAAATAGCAATTTATCAAGTAAAGCATGTATAACATTTAGTCTACTCACTGCGTTATAGTTTAGCTAGAAGTTGTGCTCCTCTTTTGATATCCTGTTATCCGAAATTTGATTCCTTGAGACCCGCAAGAATATCAAAAGAAAGGAATCGAAATAAGTTTATCATTCATGATGTCTAACTGTCATTTTTAGATTCTGATTTCAATAATAGTGTTTATATCTTTTTTTTTTCCAACCATTTAATTTGAATATTATGGATTAACATAAATTTCTTATTTCGGTTTCCTACTCTTAAGTTCTAGTTTATATATATGTTATATGCACTAGCCTAAGTTTTACATTTCAATTTGACTATTTCCCAAAATGTTTGATTTTTTCAATGTCTTTGTTGTTCCTCTAATTTATATTTTCGTCAAGCCTAAGTCTCTTATTCCATATTATATATCCAACTATCTTGCCGAAAATCTGGCAGCATCTCTCCTAAAATCAGATTAGTCCTATATTTTCAATTTTCAAATTTAAACAATAAAATGTATACACTTGTATCAAGAACCAACATTGCCCATCCCTCGGTCAAGTAATCACTAGTCAATTCCCATCCTCCATTACTTAAAACTTCATTTACTAAACACATTTATAATGCTACACATATATACATTTCTCATCATCTATCAATTTAAATCCATAAGCATTATCATTGCCTCTACACTAATTCACTTTAATCCTTTCCTTCAACCATTCATTCATCATTCGACATCTTTTACTAAATCTAGTTATAATACCTGCACATACATATACATATATTCCTTATCATTTGTCAATTTGAGTTCATATGCAGTATTTCTGAGCATATATTTGATCATATGTATGCATAAATACTGACTAGTATCTAATTCAAATCCGAAACACAGTCCCAATAATCCTGTAACTACATCATTATATCTTAACCTTAAACTAACAAACGTGTTGACTCTTAGTGGTTTTTAAATTAAGTAGCTTAACTCCTAAAATTGTTAAGTTTGAGAGTCAAAATCAAGTTCAAATCCTAAAGAGGAATAAACCATATAAATTGAAGAATTACAATTAAATTCGAATAGATTCTATTGCCTACAGAATGATGATTGGTCTAACCATTGCGATCTACGCAAGGGGATGAGGGTTCTTTCTAACACTCAGCTGGAGCATCGCCAGAACCGCCACATACGGTGGGCGAAAAATTAGATTGCACAGGAAATGTGTAATGCTTAAACCGAACTGTTTGGAATTCAGTGAGGAGTTCACTTCCAATGTTAGTTTGCAGATTTGTCAAGTTGTTTCGCTGGAAGAAGCCTCTTCAGCCACAATGAGCCACCATTCACGGTGGTTTCATCATGCGAGCTCAGCTATAACGATTGATAGAGGGAAAATATTAACTAAGCATCAAGGAATTGATCGAGACCATCTATTGCAAGCGAGACTACCGGAAACAACGTGAACTTCGCTGGAATCACAACTATCATAGCAACCCAAGCTTCTTGCTTTGATTTCTCCCTTATAAGGTCACTACAGCTCGAGCCGAGACCATAATCAGCTTCTCCTCGATGAGTAGATGGCTCTGCCACCAGAGCCCTCTGTGTGCTGTCGCTAGTATTGTGAAATTCTTAGGTGCCGGGTGGATAAGTGATCGAGTGGTACGCCTCTATCGAGCCCCGCCCCAGAGCCCCATCGAGCCAAAAAGCTTTCCCCCGATGGGTTTGACTTTCATATCAGCGGTGTTTCAATCATTCTCGGTAAAAGTCTTTCTTGGCCGCCTGGTTCTTGAAAGCGACTCTGCTTCGAAGCCTTAAGAGGGACAGTTGTTGGCTCTCCTTTTGGGCGAGGAGAAAGTAAGTGCGACCCAGCGAGACCTACTCCCGCTTACTCTAGTCCCGTTCGTGAACTTGGGGAGAAAGAAAGATCTGTATTCATTTTATGAGCTTGGAGATCAAGTTTGAGAAGAAGTAACCGAGACAAAAGAAAAGGCTTCTCTTAGCCAATCAAATCAAGGCTCAAGAGACCTGCTGTTCAATCGAGTAGCTTGGATGCTATACCCATAGCCTCCTACGCTCCTCTTTAGGGTGTTGGCTCGCTGGAAACTATGGTCGTTTGGCCGAAAAATGGGAAAGGAGAGGAGAAGGGGTCCGTCGGTGATGGAGAGGAGAAAAATGAAGTTCTGTTGGCTTTCTCTCTGCTCATTGATTGGCTTATAACTGATTTGGTTTAATTCAAAGGGTTTGGTTCAATTATTGGAAGCTTCTAAGTCCTTAATTTATTTCTACAGGTTTGATTTAGTGTCTAGAATATTTTTTCAATTTACTCAATAATATTAATAATAATATTTGAGTTTAGGATAATTAATTTAAATAGCAGTCGTATATAGTTTTTTTTAATTAATTTAATATTGAAAGCTCAACATTTATTTTTGAAAATTTTCGAAAGTTCTCGATAAGGAATTCCGATAACATGTTTTGTGCTTGAGTTCAACTTTACGAATTTGGGTTTGGAATATAATTATTTGACACTTATAGTCCATATGATCGAAAATTCAGATTTTTAGTTTCATTGTAAGGAGATTTAACGAAAGCGTATTATCTTAATTTGGAATTAAAATTAGAGAAATTTAAAATTTGTATAAGGATAACTTAGGTGCTTATGTGGGGTACGATTGTAGCTAGAAGAGTAATCTTAAGGTCTTAAGGTCTTTTATAGGTGATTATAGGATTGAATATGCTAGATTACATGACTATGTAGATGATATTAGAAGAACCAATCATGGGTCAACTTGTTCTGCAAGGTGCAAGAGGAGAGATGATGAAATGCAAAATGTTGAGAAATTTTATATGTGCCTTTATGCATGCAAGTAGGTTTTTAAGAAGGTTATATGCCTATTTTTAGAATAGATGGCAATTCTTGTTTGTGTATCCAAAGATGGGAACAATTAGATATTTCCTATAGTTTGGGAAAATATAAAATTGGACTTCGGTTCATATCTTCTTTAGAATGGATAGTTGTATCTAATATGCAAAAATTGAATGGACGTAAAAATTGGACGGTTTGTAATACTTTATTCATTTTGCTGTCAGCAATCCACATCTTATGGATGGAGATAGGATAAGCTGTCCATATAATCTAAAAAAATGCAAAAATAGAGCATGCTATGATGTTGAAATAATTAAGCTCCACTTACGCAGAGATGAATTCATAGAAAACTACTATCAATGGGTATATCACGGTGAATTTCAAAATTCTTCTAATTTCCATGGACAATCTAGTGCTTCAAATAATCCGAGTATGGAATTGCAGTTGGATCCAATTATGTGATTCCATGAAATGTTCATAGATGTGGTTAGTTCGAATTTCATGAAAGAATCATCAAACATGGAGGCACCAAAGTTGTTTGAACAATTCTATGGTTGATAAATCTTTTTTTTTTTTAATTTCCCCTATAAAGTAGTGCAAAAACAAAATTTTCCTTGATTTTGATCCTTTAATTTTGAAAATTTCTCCTCAGTCCCCTCTAATTTTGGAGTCTAATTCCACCCTTATTTGATAATTCGATGATAAAGGCTATATCTAATTCGAATAATTTGATCAAAGTAAGCATATAATAACATATCAATTATTAGACCAATTGCTTACATCATGCAAACAGTAATGAATTTAGTAAAATCAAACCAGACTGATAAATACTTGTATAAGATAAAGAAAATTTATGCTAATTAAAGCACAAAAGGGGAAAAAGAAGTTTCAAAATTATCTTTTTTTTATAATATTAATTATCAAAAAAATTTGTATTCGTTGGAATTTAAGTTCTGAAATTTTACTATTTATGAAATTAGTAGAAATGTGGTAGGGGCAATTTTGGGTTTTGAAGAAGTAGTCATATTTTGGGTCTGGTTTCATGGTGGGTGACCCGATCCAATTTTGGTCATTGACGAAAAGAAAGCGAAAAAATTAGGTAATCAGATTAGACTAAACGAGAGCAAAAACTATTTCCTTCCAAAAACTGTTTACGCAGAGGAAGATAATCAAATTTCTCCCGAAAACTGCTTCTCTTTCGCTTTGTGCAGAGGCAGATAATCGCTGATGTCTACCAGCAGCCGGAGATGCCTTACTATTTTTCGGGTTCATCGGCCAATGGGTATTTTTTATTCCGTTTCTTATAGTAGTTTTAAAAGCAGTACATATTTGAGAGGTAAATGCAAATCTGATTCCTTCCATAACATTCATGATGCTTTGGCTTCTTTTCATTTGATGCTTCGTAGTAATCCCTCACCTCCCGTTATGGAACTCAATAAAATATTATCTGCACTTGTTCGAATGAAACATTATGCTAATGTCATTTCTCTGTCTAAACAGATGGAAATGTTTGGAATTTCACATGATATTTATTCTTTAAGTATTTTGATTAATTGCTTCTGCCATCTAGACCATGTGGATTTTGGGTACTCTCTTATCGGTAAAATCTTCAAACTTGGTTTTAAGCCTGACATTGTAACGCTTACTACCTTAATCCATGGGCTTTGTAGGGAGGATAAATTTGATGAAGCTGTGGATTTGTTTGATGATATTGTTGAAAAAGGGTATCAACCCAATGTTTATACCTATAATGTGATTGTGAATGGTCTGTGTAAAATTGGGAAAACCACTGTTGCCTTCGATATTCTGAAAAGAATGGTGGAGAAAGGTTGTGAGCCTGATTTGGTGTCATATAATGCTATCATTGACAGCCTCTGCAAGGATAGATTTGTTACCGAGGCATTAGACCTCTTCTTGAAAATAAAAAGCGAAGGTATCTTGCCTAATGTTGTGACTTACAGCACCTTAATCCATGGTTTGTGCATGTCAAGCAGATGGAAGGAAGCTTTTATGTTGCTTAACCAAATGTTGAGAGCAAACATCACACCAAATATAATTACCTTTTGTACTTTGGTTGATGGACTTTG
Organism: Jatropha curcas; assembly: GCF_041381405.1. Lineage (NCBI taxonomy): Eukaryota > Viridiplantae > Streptophyta > Magnoliopsida > Malpighiales > Euphorbiaceae > Jatropha > Jatropha curcas. The sequence continues at coordinate 22,937,056 of NC_143153.1, forward strand.
TAAGGAAGGAAAGGTTTCAAAAGCTCATGATGTAGTCAAATTGATGATGCAAGGAGGAACAGAGCCTGATGTTATCACCTACAATTCATTGATGGACGGATATTGTCTACACAACCAAGTGGATCAAGCTAGAGAAATATTTGACCTGATGATAAGCAAGGGTTGTACACCTGATGTTTTTACCTACAGCATCTTGATTCATTGTTATTGTAAGAGAAAAAGGATAGGTGAGGCAGTGCGGCTTCTTGATGAAATGCCTTGCAAAGGCCTAATGCCTAACGATTTTACTTACAGTTCTCTTATACGTGGCTTGTGTAAAGCAAAGACGCTGCGCATGAGTTTTTTAAAAACTTGTGTGCTAGTGGCCATTCTCCTGATAATGTAACTTACTCAATTCTGATAGATGGCTTTTGTAAGCATAGCTGTCTTGATATGGCATTGGATCTATTTCATGAAATGCAAAAGAAATTATTGAAGCCTAACCTTATTGTTTATAATACTCTAATTGATGGTATGTTCAGAGCTGGAAAAGTTAAAAATGCAAAGGAATTATTTTCTAGACTTTCCATAGAAGGGTTGCATCCTGATGTTTGCACATACAATACAATGGTCAATGGACTTAGTAAAGAAGGATTACTAGATGAAGCATTGAAGGTGTTCAGGAAAATGGAAGGGAATGGTTGTTTACCAAACAATCGCTCTTCTAACGTGATTATCCAAGGATATCTCCGAATCAAAGATTTGTCAATGGCAACAAAACTAATTGATGAAATGGTTGGCAAGGGGTTTTCTGCAGGGAGTTGGTAGTAAATGATGATCTGCTTGTAAAAAAGCTTTTGAGCTGCTCTAAAAGTTCTCAAGGTGAAAGTTGAGTTTAATTGTTATGCAGTTACAGGAGGTATTATTCTGTTTTGAGTTTAATTCAGTAGCTTGTTGTTCTATATATTTGCTGCAGCGGGCCTTCGCAATAATTTGGAATATTAATTGTTTTATTTGCTTTCTTTCTCTTGAACTTGCTGCATACCCATTGAACGCGGCATAGAAAGCAGCACATTCGATTAAAAGAGGGAACTGGTTGTTTATTTTTCATTTGTTTACTCTCCTCATCATATTTATGTGCCTTTGACGTGATAAATCTGTAAATTTTCTTCCAAATAGAGTTTTATTTCGATCTTGTGTTGTGTACATCTGATACTTAGTTCGTTAGGCTTTGTTCTGAAACTAGTTGTTGTGATTCTTTCAAGCTTTATATTTGCCTATTATATTCAAAACTAGTTTTGTTACGCAAAGAGGCCTATTATATTTTTACTTGCTTTCTCTTGAATTTGCTATCAAGAGAAAAAAGGTAGCAGTGTTGTTTCTTTTCACTTGTTAAATTTGCTATCCAACATAATTTGTAATTTTTGTCCCCTTATTTTAGCAAAAATAACTGTCTTATTTTAGTAAATCTGTCTTCTCTTTCTCCGTCACTTGTTCTTCATTTTCCTTTTAATTCAAAATCTATTCCACCTTCTTTTCCTATTCCTGGTCCTCCTTATTCTACTGCTTTTGATGTTTCTTTACCTGATCCAGCACATTTTCCTCTTTCCAGTTCTACTGATTTTTTTCAATTACCTATCTCCCTCCTATTGATTCTTCTTCAAGTTCTGCGTTTTCTCCTGTTTCTCAAAGCCCTGTTCCTTTAAGAAGAAGTACCAGAAGTCTTTCCTAACCAGCATGTTAAAGGATTTTGTCAATATTGTCATTTCTCCATCAAGTTCTTTCTCTCCAGTACTGATTCAGGTTCATTTAGCTTTCATTCAAATAGCTAAAATTCATGACCCAACCACTTACCTTAAAGCCTCAAAAGATCTTAATTGGGTTAAGGCAATGACAGAAGAATTGACTGCTTTAGAAAATAATGGGACTTGGATTTTGACTACTTTGCCTAATGGTAAACATGCTATGGGTAATAAATGGATTTTTAAGATCAAATATAAGCCTAATGGAGTTATGTCAAAAAGATCTGTTTATGGTCTTAGACAAGTTTCCAGGCAATGAAACCTTGAATTTACTACCTTTATTCTTAAATTGGGGTTTTGTCAATCGACTCATGATCAGTGTTCATTTATAAGATCTATTGATAATCATTTTCTTGTTATTCTGGTATTTGTTGATGATGTTATGTTTACTAGAGTTGATCTGGGTGCTATACTTCTGTTAAACAATCTCTTGATTGTAAATTCTCTATGAAGGATCTCGGTTCTGCAAAATACTTTCTGGGTATTGAAATAGCCAGGTCTGATACGGCACTATTATTAGTTAGCAAAAATTTGTTCTTGATGTGGTTCATGAAACTGGTTTGCAAGATGCTAAGGCTTCATTATCTCCTCTTCCTAGAGGTCTTAAATGGTCTCTAGATGAAGAACTTTTAGATGTTGGTGAACTACTTCGTCCCCTTTAACAAGACCTGACTTGAATTACTATGTTCACCATCTCAATCAATTTATGTCTTCTTCTAGACGACCTTATCTTTTGGTTGCTCTGTATCTTGTTAAGTATTTAAATGGTTGTCCCTCAAGGGGTTTGTTTTTCTTTGCTTCTAATAATTTGCAGCTCCAAGCTTACCGCTATGCAGACAGGGCATCATTTTCCTTTACAAGGAGTTCTCTCATAGGGTTTTGTGTATTTTTCTTGGTGATGCATTTGTCTCTTGGAAGTCTAAAAAGTAGAATATTATTTGTATTATTGTATAATTCAGCTATATACAGCTTAACTTTTATGGGACTTTCATATAACTAAACACTTTACCCTTTCTCGATTATCAATATATAATATTTTTCCAGTTTTCTCTTTTCTTTCTGTTATTATTTCAGTTTATTCAGTCTCATAAAGACATATATTAAGGTAGCTAAAATGAAGTACAAATTGTCTCCTGAAAACGTAAAAATGAGTTTAAATGAGAAAATTATTATCACAGATAAAGAAGATAATTGTTACATACTGAGAAATCTTGACGAGAAGATAATCAATAGCCACATGAGAGAAATAAAGAAAGTAAATTAGCAAATCAGCTACCAAATATAGTTTGATGAAAAAAAGATAGATTTTGATGCAATGCAATAAATTATTTCCAAACAAGCAATCAAAGAAGAAATCAAATTATTATTTATCAATAAATTTGTGTGTCGTGTTACTTGAACCACAGAAACTAATAAATGAAGCAGTCAATGATAAAAATAAGATGAAAACAGCTAAGACTTCGAGTTGAGTTTTAAGGTTATTTTTGTTTTATTAACTATTGTTATTCCTTTAAAAAGATAAACGAATTGGAGGAAAAAATAAATTTCAGATTTTACTATTTATTTTCCAAAAAAAAAAAAAAAAGTTAGTAGAAGAAGAGAATTCGAAAAAATTAGTTGAGACTAAAAACTGTTTACGCGAAGGAAGGTAATCAAATTTCGTCCGAAAACTGTTTCCAATATTGCTTCTTTCGCTATGTGCAGAGGTAATCAGAAATTAGGGGCAATTTTGGGTTTTGAGAAGTAATCATATTTTGGGTCTGGTTTCATGGTGGGTGACCTGATCCAATTTTCGTCGTTGAAGAGCAGAAATCGAAAAAATTAGGTTAACAAATTAGACTACACGACAGCAAAAACTGTTTACGCAGAGGAAGATAAACTGCTTCTCTTTCGCTTTGTGCAGTGGCAGATATCGCTGATGTCTACCAGCAGCCGGAGATGCCTTACTATTTTTCGGGTTCATCGGCCAATGGGTATTTTTGATTCCGTTTCTTATAGTAGTTTTAAAGGCAGTACATATTTGAGAGGTAAAAGCAAATCTGATTCTTTCCATAACATTCATGATGCTTTGGCTTCTTTTGATTTGATGCTTCGTAGTAATCCCTCACCTCCCGTTATGGAATTCAATAAAATATTATCTGCACTTGTTCGAATGAAACATTATGCTACTGCCATTTCTCTCTCTAAACAGATGGAAATGTTTGGAATTTCACATGATATTTATTCTTTTAAGTATTTTGATTAATTGCTTCTGCCATCTAGACCATGTGGATTTTGGGTACTCTCTTATCGGTAAAATCTTCAAACTTGGTTTTAAGCCTGACATTGTAACGCTTACTACCTTAATCCATGGGCTTTGTAGGGAGGATAAATTTGGTGAAGCTGTGGATTTGTTTGATGATATTGTTGAAAAAGGGTATCGACCTGATGTTTATACCTATACTGTGATTGTGAATGGTCTTTGTAAAATTGGGAAAACCACTGTTGCCTTTGGTATTCTGAAAAGAATGGTGGAGAAAGGTTGCCTGCCTAATGTGGTGTCATTTAATGCTATCATTGACAGCCTCTGCAAGGATAGATTTGTTACCAAGGCATTAGACCTCTTCTTCAAAATAAAGAGCAAAGGTATCTTACCCACCTTAATCCGTGGTTTGTGTATGTCAAGCCGATGGAAGGAAGCTTTTATGTTGCTTAACCAAATGTTGAGAGCAAACATCACACCAAATATAATTACCTTCAGTACTTTGGTTGATGGACTTTGTAAGGAAGGAAAGGTTTCAAAAACTCATGATGTAATCAAATTGATGATGCAGGGAGGAACAAAGCCTGATGTTATCACCTACGGTTCATTGATGGATGGATATTGCCTAGACAACCAAGTGGATCAAGCTAGAGAAATATTTGACTGATGGCAAGCAGGGGTTGCACACCTGAATTTTTTACCTACATCTTCCTGATTCATTGTTACTGTAAGAGAAAAAGGATAGATCAGGCAATGCAGCTTCTTGATGAAATGCCTTGCAAAGGCTTGATGCCTATCGATTTCACTTATAATTCTCTTATACATGACTAGTGTAAAGCGAAGAGCCCTTGGGCTGCGCATAAGTTTTTCAAGAACTATGAGACTGTTTTGATAATGAAACTCGATTACAATGTTAATGATTTACAATATTAAAATATTTCAAATATTGTCATAGTTTTCTTTATTATAAATCATTTTAATATTTGTTATTATTAATTATTTCAAGTAGCATTGATTGTTCTTGATAATTCATAATATTTTATCAAAAATAATAATATAATCAACTACAACAATGAATAAAATAATACTTAAAGACACACGCCCAAAGCGCGGTTTTTCAATTTGTTCATAAATTGTAATTGTGATATTAAAACATTTTTCAAAAATATATGACAATAATGTTACAAAATAAAATATTCTATTTAATTTTTTATTTATATAGTCAAATAAAAATTTATAATTTTGAAATGGCCATTTCATTTAGTGTAGAAATTTATATTGTGTTAACTATTTATTGAGTCAAATGATTATTATTTCTTACTTTATTATAGACTATGTCTTGATATTCATTTATTCACCAATGAATTTCAATCAATAGAAAATTAAAACAAAACAATTAATATACCATGATTATAAATTTTTAAAGCATTTTAGGATCCTAAATTACACTACCAAATTTTAACAATTCCACTTGACACTTTCTCGGAAAAAGATGTTTGCTTTATAAAATTCATCACAATTTCAATAATAATTCTACCAACTAATAAGATAAATATTATATATATTGATTGTATATCTATTAATCTATAAATAAAATTTGATCTCTGTTTAAAATAATATTGCATATTTAAAAGATACATATTGAAACACATTAAAAAATATATTAAACTGCAAAAAAAAAAAAAAAAAAGCTAGAAATTGAGATTTTGTTGCCATGATTTGCAATAAAAAAAAATTGCTTACTTCAAACGATAATTTATTATCCTTAAACTCTATGCGTAGACCGAGGTAATATCCAGATAAAATCCTTCGACGGTGACAATTTCAAATTTTGAACCATGATATTGCAAATACAATTATTATGGAAATTATTAAAGTACTTCTTCTCGTATTTGATAAAGTTAATTTTTAGTAGAAGATAAAAGAAAATACATAGTCTCATATGGTCTAAAAAATAAAGCATTACAGAAACTATTCTAAATGCCGTAAATTGACGATACCAAATAATTATTATCCAAAAACAATAAATTCACTCACAGAAATATTCTTAGGATTATTAAAATTAGGATTCTCCACAGCAGGAGCTGCCTTTTTGTGGCGGTTTTCTGATATCAACGCCGGTGCTGAAGCAGGAGGTTCAGGAGTAAATACATCAAGAGGAACCAATACTCTATCAACCTGAAAAATTGTAAGCCGAGTATCAATATATATACCATAAATAGTTGTATTTATGAGAATCAAAGTAAAATAAGTGAATGATGCAATAAAAAAAACATTCAAGTGAAGAATTGATGATAAATAAAGAGAGAAAATGAGGTAAGCTTTTAAATTTTTATAAAGAATCTCTTAAATATTGATTACTTAGAAATTAGATATTATAAGAGATATGATTAGGTTATAGGAAGCAAAGATGAAGATAAGCTTTACAATTTAAATAATTTAATATAGATAACATGTAATAAAATTTTATTTAAAAAAATATTTATGCAAAAAAAAAAAAAGAAAAAAGCTCAAAAATTTTTTAAAAAAATGAAAAATAGATTGCTGAAAAAGTACAACGCCAAGTCAGCATTTTTAAACTATTTTTCTCTTCAGGATTATATATATACAGAGATAGATGTTGTATCAATTATAATATATATTTTTAAATTCAAAACTTTTTAATTGGCTATTCAAAAACTTTAAATTACAATAAAATATTATTTATATATATCTTTGTTTTTTGAAATATAAATTTTTAATTCTTTTTCCATTTATATTGGTAGATGAAAGCCTGCGCACATCTACGAATTTAGAGCTACTCATATTCATATTTATTTAGAATTTTATAATTCATACATACCCTAAACCCGTTTAAATGATAATTAAATACTCATATTTGAATCCATTTAAAATTTTACAAGTCGCACATATTTTCTTCCCGAACCTGTTTAAAGTATCTCTTAAATAGGTAAAGTATCTGCAAATTTCAAACCATCTAAATTTGAACTATTTAAAATATATTTTTACTCATAATCGTTAGGGCACCTACAAGTACCTATGACCAAATCGTTTAATATAGTGAGTAATGGACCATTACATTTGCGTGTAGTAATACTCGTCCCAAATTTATTTATAAATATTCATATCACCAGATCAGAACGAGTACCTTAAAAAAATCACCCCACTTCCATCTGTACTCATTTATAAGGATATTTTAGGATACTTTAAATTTCATTAATGATATTTCAGGATATTCTCTCTCATTTGCACATTTATGTATAGTGAGTATAGATATACACAGAGTATATGATTAGATTTATTCTTCAATATTAATAATATTAATCATGATATTAATATTGGTATTGATTTCTAAAATCTCTCGGATTTTTGTTATTTTATTAGTCATAGTTGTTAATCATTTAAATGTATCGTATTATTTAATTTAATTAATTAAAATAGATAATCCTATCAATTTGAAATTTTTAGATAATTCATATTAATTAAAAAGCTTAACATATTAATTTTTATTGTTTAATATAAATCGAATATTAAATATTACAATTAATTGAATATTATTTAATATTTTAACATTGATATATTATTTTAATTGCGATGCCTAAGAATATTACCGGATATATAAAATTTCACTATACGCATTTTAGAAAATCACATCATTTCCCCATCATTCACACATTTATGTATGTTATAGATTAGAAGACCAATGAAGCATAGTGTGATTCAAATTAGAATGAATTTAATATCAATCATCTATATAATATATAAAAGCGGAGAAGTCTATCCTAGATGACAGTCAAGTGTAAATATCTGAAATTGCCATGTATAATAACAGTTAGCACATTGAAAGAAGATAAGACACAATTGTAAGAAAATAAGTTGTTTTATGTTTTCAAATAATGTTTTATCAAAATAATATCTATAAAAAAGATTATGTCTAGCATTATTATATTAATATATTAATATAAATTTATTTCTTATTACAAAATAATTAATAAGTAATCTACACACTTAAAAAGTGTGAATAAATAATATATTAGTATTAAATAAACAACATATAAATAATTTAAAAATATAAATTGAAACTTAAGGATATGATAATTTTTAAAAAGTATAATATTCACACGTTTAGAACACACTATACTAAATAAGTAATATATCAATATTTCAAATAAATAAACAACCATTTATAATAAATCATAAACATAAAAATAAAAAATACATAATTTTTTATTTCAATATAATTAGTTAAATTCTCAAAATTATTATCACCGTTAAAAAATACATCAAGCGTATGTGCATTTTTTGATATAGGTCATACCATACATGACTTTTGCTATTGTTAGTGAAAAGCTTTGCAGGATACTTACGAAAGCATATTTTAATCAAGGATGACAATTTTACCCGACCCGGTGGGTACCCGATTAGATTCGATCTGATTTTGGAGGAATTGGGTAGTGAATAAACGAGTTTGGAATGGATACAAATAGTGTTTTTATTACCAATATCGGATTCGGATCGAGTTCAAGGACTCGAACACCGGCTACCCGTTACCCGTTCAATTAATATTCCAAAAATATTAAAAAAATAATTATTTTTCTAAAGAAAATTATATATTTATATACACCTTTTTAATTATAATTAATACTATAATTATATTTAATGCTTATATTATATTTTTTTATTTGAAAATAATAGTTTTACAATTTTTACATAGTTTTATTTTTGAAAAATAGAAAATTATTTTTAATGTAAATGAGAATTTAAACGGGTTCAGGTATTAAAACAGGTAATTATAATTAGGTTCAGGACAGGTTCAACTATTAAAAGTGAATTTCTAACTGGGTTTGGGTACCTAATTTCTAATCGGGTACTTAAACGGTTCGAATATTTATAATGCATTTTACAATTATTTTATTATATAATTTTATTTTTTAAAATGATTATAGAAGATTATTTCATTATTTATGTTGCTTATGCGCAATGCGCGAGTGCTAACACTAGTAATATATAGAAGTAGAAAAGTCTATTTTAAATAATAGCCAAAATGTAATTCTCTCAAACTATTAAGTGCAAGGAGAGCAGTTATTTACCATAATTGTCAAAAAATAAGTTGTAATCACAGCAATTGTAAGAAGATAAGTTGTTTTTTACTTTTAGATAATGTCATATAGGAGAAAAAAAAAAGAAAAAAAAAACTAATATTAATGGCCAAAAACTATTTTATTAGGAAATAAGAGAGGAATAAGAGAGAAAAGAATTCAGATAATTTTCTTTTCAAATTAGAAGTATAAAAATAAATTTGTAGAGAAAAATTAATTTTATTTTTCTTTTATATCCAAAAATAAAGTAAAATATTTTTTTCCAAAAAAATTTTAGTTTCTTCTTATTTTTTTCTTAAATTTAGATCCGAAAAATGTCAGTATTCAACGAATTAGCCAGGCAAAAATTAATTTATTTGCAATTAGGAAAAAAATATGAGGGAAAAGAATTTCTATGATTTTCTCTTCAAATTAGAAGGAAAATAAAAAAACTGCAAAAATAAATTTGTAGAAAAAAATTAATTTATTTTTCTTTTATATCAAAAAAATAAGTAACATAAGTTTTTTCCAAAAAAAAAAAGTCTCTTCTTATTTTTTCTTAAATTCAGTTTTCAAAAATGTCAGTATTCAATTATTGGCCAGGCCTAATTTTTTTTGTTCATGTTTATGAGTTTTTTAATCCAATAAACTCTCCCTCTCGTTTAGAGTCATGTTTTGATGGAAATTGATCATTGTAAGAATTGGCTTCTAATACCAACTCTTTACTCTCTGCGTTTTCTTTCCTCTATTAATTTTTTTTTATATCTAAAAAAATAACATAAGTTTTTTTGAAAAAAATTTAGTTCCTTCTTATTTTTTCTTATCTTTCATTAATAAAAAAAAAAGACACAAAAACAAATTTAAAAAAAAAAACAATTCATTTTTTTGGTAATAAAAAAAAAATCTTGATTGAGTAGCTTGATGTATGAAGTAGTCTCATATACCAGAAGCTAGATTGCATGGACACTGGACACAAAATACGAGAATATATGCGATACGATAATTTTTAAAAAAGTAAGATATTCACATGCTTATGACATACTACCGAAATAAGTATAATATGTGAATATTTCAAATAAATAAACAATCATGTATAATAAATCATAAACATAAAATGAAAAAATATTTAATTTCTTATTTCAATATAATTAATTAAATTCTCAAAATTATTATCAGTATTGAAAAAAATATTAATAGTGTGTATGCATTTTCTGATGCAGGTCATATTAGGGGTGTCAAAGTAGATCATGCCATGCGAACAAGATTTGCTTAACATGCGAAATAAATAGGTTAGGATTGAAGTTAAACGGGTTCGTGTCATAAACGAGTCATCCATTTATGACACGAATATAAAGTATCGTGTCACGGATTGACATGTGGGTTAAGCGAGTGACCCATTTATATAAGAGTAAAGAGGTAATTTTAGTATTAGATATAAATACTCCAACTAAAACCTATTTAAATTTTATTGTTGTATACTTTTTTATTTTAGTTATGAATATTGAAGAATTTATGCATTTTATGTATGTAAATTTATTTTTAAATATGATTGGAGTTAAATAGATTAAAATTTTAAAATATTATAAGCAAGTTAAGTTGATCGACTCACTTAACTTATTTATGATATTAAGCGGGTTACATGGGTTGTACATGGATCAATACGAACCACTTAACCTGTTTATGATATTAGGGGGGTTAAACGTATCGTGTTCATGTCACCTATTTAATTTTCATGTCGTATTCGTGTTGATAAATTTAACACAATTATTAAATTGGTCATGTTCATGTTGATCCTAATCGTGTTACCTGTTACGTGAATTCGTGTTCAACCTGAGTTACAAAATTAAAGAGTTAAGTTTATTAAAGAAAAAAAGAATAAGCAAGATTATCCACCATTTGGTGATTTTCTTGCCAAATTACTTTACATAATCAAAAAATGGTACTGGTTAGGCTCAGTTATTTCACTAGGGGTGAGCATGAGACTGCGAGAATTCCGATCTGTTCCTGAAAACTATTTCAAATTTTTATCCGGAGAAAAATCGTCCAATATTAATTTTATTGTCCAGTCGCAAATTCCGTCCAAAAAGTAATTATGGGATGAGATTTGTTCTTTGATTAAAACTGACCCATATCGATCTAAGTTCTGTCCCATTGTATTTTGTTCCAAAAATCGAAAATTCTCATTCCATTTTTTCTTTAAAATTTTTAGTTGTCTTTTTTTTTTATTATGAATTTCAAATTATGTCCATAACTTTCTAGTTTTAGTTTTTATATAATACTAATTACTGCAAAAGTAATAATAATAGGAAAAAAATAACATGCATTTTCAAATATAAAATAAATCAAGTAATTAAATGTATTTTTCAACATACGTTTTTTCTCTGTTATTCCATAGTATGTGTTAAATAAATCTTTTTGAATAAATTATTTATATTGAAAAAATAGAAAGATTAATCAAAACAAGAGAAAATATTAACTTTAATTAATCTGATAACTAGACTATTGGTTATGTTTAATACTATCATTATTTATTTTTCATAGGATATTCAGGATTAAATTAAGTATCAAATATAAATCAAGTTAAAGACAACAGTGACAAAAACAGTAGGAAATCACTAAGAAACTCAAGGTTCTAGTGCCCTAAGCTATTAACATATAAATTTACAGTGTACATTCACAAAGCAGTACGAACTGGAGAAATGGCATGATCAATCAAGAAAAGACCCACCTCCAACCACGCATCCAACCAAAAACGAACCAAAGTAGCATCACCCAAAGCCAAAACCTTTCTCGTTTTAACAACGGGCATAGCATGACGAATACCCCTCGCCACCATTGAACCGCAGAACTAGAAAACTCAACCGGGATCAAATCCCTTCCCATGTTGTACTTTGAGCGTAAAATTTAGACCCAAAGAGCATCCGACTTAGAAATGAGACCCCAACATAATTTCATCATAAACGCTCAGTTAACAGTAGGTAAGTTGCAAAAACCTAAACCTCCTAACGATTTCGAAGTTTGGACCCTATGCTAAGGAATAAGAGCTTGCTTTTGATGATTAGTTGATGAGCCCCAAACAAAGTTGCGATAAGCTTTATCAATAGAATTACAGATAGTCTGCGGCGGGCATGTGGTCCATATAGAGAAAATTGGCATAGCAGCAATCACCGATTGAGAGAGAGTGATTCTGCCTGCCAGAGACAATTGAGAAGTAGACCACACACTGAGACGTTTCGAAACCTTATCCAGAATATGCTAGAAGGTGTGTTTGGTGATTCAACCATTTAACAAGGGCAGACCAAGATACTTGCCAAAGGAAGAAACCTCGCGAATCCCCAATGCAACACTCAAACGACGATGGGAGCCACAGGAACATTATTAGAAAAAAAAATAGTTGTTTTCGAGCAATTCACCTTTTGGTTAAAAGACTGACAAAAAGTGGACAAGACATCATTAATAATTGCATCTTGATCATCCCTTGCTTTTGCAAAAAGTAGCAAATCATATGCAAAAAATAAGTGGGTGAGAGGAGGGCCAGCTCGATTGAGCCTGATCGGCTTCCATAGATTACGCGAAACCGCCACAGCAATAAAATGCGCCAATCTTTCAATACAGAGAACAAATAAATATGGGGATAAAAGGTCCCCTTGTCGAAGGCCACGCAAAGAAAAAAAAACAGATAATTCACCATGCCATAGAACTTGCATGGAGGGCTTAGAAACACAATTCATGATAACCTGTGAGAGTGAAGCAGGAAAACCCAAATCATTCGAGGAGTCTAGAAGAAAGTTCCATCAAATACAGTCATATGCTTTCTCAAGATCAATTTTAATAGCGATAATACCCTTCTTGCCCTTTTTCCTTCGCATAGTATGAATCACCTCCTGAGCAACAATATATTATCCATAATCTATCATCCAGGAACAAAGCTCGTTTGAGTAGGACCAAACACTTGCAGAAGAAAGACTTTAATTCTGTTAATGATCACCTTAGCAAAATAATCTTATAAACAATCGTTCAAAGACTAATAGGCCGAAATTGATGAATCATGGATAGGCTATCGACCTTCGGAATAAGAACTAAGTTAGTCTCATTAAGAGCAGGGTCGACATACTTCCCTTCAAAAACATTAAGAACCTCAGAACAATATATTAGGAGCAACAATAGACCAGTATTTCTAAAAAAAACCTGCATGGAGACCATCAAGGCTAGGGCTTTCTAAGGGTTCATACTAAAAAGAGCATTCCGCACCTCTAACTCTGTCATAAGAGACGAAAGATCCATCAAGATATCATCAAAAAAGGGTGGGAAACATGCCTGAAACTGGAAGAGTGGGAACATGTGTTGAAATTTTGGAAGGAAGAATGGAAATGCACAAGATGATTAACAATGTTTAGCACTTCATTTAAATTAACAAAAGAATGTGCCTATTTATAGACTTACAAGTGAATCAAATAAGACATAAAAATACTCCTAAAAATCATTAATCCTAATAACAAAAATATCAAATTCTATGCAGAAAATCTGCACTAAATAAAATTGAAATCTCAACAGATTTTTCATAATATTATTTTGAATTAATCCTAACATTCTCTCTTAATTCAAACATAATATTTTTATTACAATAATTAACATTAAAATTTTTAATTTAGTATTTGAAGCTCCTCTCTTCAATTAACTTTGTTGAAGCACCTCTCTCCAACTCATCATTTTGATGCACTTCTCACCAAATATTGATGCACTTCTCATCAAACTAGCAATTTTTTTTTTTTGAAGCACTTCTCTTCAAATATTGATGCACTTCTCATCACTTTCTTTTATTTTGGAGCACATCTCTCCAATGTTCTCTTGGAGCACATCTCTCCAATACTCAAAAGGAGTTTCTTCCTCTGATACCAGGGTACGACCCAGCATGGGAACTTCCCTTATGCAGGTTCGGATCCAAGGAAGGCTCTGATACCATGTTGAAATTTTGGAAGAAATGGAAATGTACAAGATGATTAACAATGTTTAGCACTTCATTTAAATTAACAAAAGAATGTGCCTATTTATAGACTTATAAGTGAATCAAATAAGACATAAAAATACTCCTAAAAATCATTAATCCTAATAACAAAAATATCAAATTCTATGCAGAAAATCTGCACTAAATAAAATTGAAATCTCAACAGATTTTTCATAATATTATTTTGAATTAATCCTAACAACATGAGATCCCTCTACGCTATAAAGATTAGAAAAAAAAATTCCACAGCAAGTTGTTTAAGACCCACATGATCAGAAATCCAATTGCCATGATCATCCTTCAACATTTCAATCCGATTCTTTTTCCTACCTTTAGGGTTTTCAAATGAAAATAGGACGAATTTCAATCACCCCATTGCAACCAATCTGCATGAGATTTTTGATACCAAATCAATTCCTCTTAATGGAGAATCATATCCAATTCCTCCCTAAGAGAAGACTCCAACTCCAAAAGATAAAAAGAATGCTTGTTTTTAAGATAACGTTGCATACCAACAATGTAGTTAAGAAGGACCAGCTTCCTATGAAAGACATTACTAAAAATGTCTTTATTCCAAAGTTTTAGCTGCATAGTAAAATTGGAGATTCAAAGTCATAAAAGAAGGATCCAAAATCCAAGAGGATTGAACAAATGCATCAACACCATCATACAACAGCTAGGCAGCTTGAAAAAAAACTTGCGTCTAGCAGCGTTGGGACTAGAGGTACAGTCAAAATGAAGGAGCAAAGGTTTGTGATCCGAATGGATTCTAGATAAATGCAACACACTAGCCTTAGAAAATGCTACCCGCCAAGCTTCATTACATAATGCCCGATCCAGGCGCTGGTATAAAGAACCTCATTTCCACGTAAACTGAGGTCCTTTAAAACCCAAGTCAAAGAGCTTCAAATCATTAAACCAAGAAACAAAACTGCGGCAAATGCCCAAACGATTCCGCGACCACCTTGACTCTGAGAAGCAGCAAGAAGAGAATTAAAATCCCTAGCCAACATCTAGGGAACAGAGCAAGTGCTACTAATAATTTTAAGCTGGTCCCATACGACCCTGCGTACACTCTCAACTGGGCTACCATACACAATAGTAAAACGCATGATAAATAAACCATTCCGCAAAATTTGAGTATGCATGAACTGATGATGATTTTCCAACACTTCAACTAAGAAACCATCTCTCCACACATCCAAATATCGCTAGAGAAACCAACTGCTTCAATTCTATGCGAAAAGTCAAACCTAAATTATTAATAACTTTATTTGCACGAATGGCACTAATTCTTGTCTCCAAGAGAATGAGAAAAGAAGGATGATACATCTGAATCTGAAAACGTAAAAATTCAAGAAGCAGGTACCCCTGGCACCTCGGTAGTTCCAGATAAAAAACAACATAAAAATTTAAAAAGAAAGACTAATCCCTTAAATAAGGATCTCTCCCATCCTCCTCTACACTAGAATAATCCTCATCATTATCTTCATTCTCAGGACTAGCATGAGACATATCTTCAGTAACCATATCTGATTACAGCACCACAAACTACCTGATTCAGAATGATGATCATTGCCAAGGTCCATACCCACCAGGTTAGGAGGACGTTGATGATTTTCATGGATACCAAGAGGGGGGGCAGAAGACACCAAGTGAGGGTAAGACTCGTCACAAGGAATTGGAACAACAAGGGTAGAGCCAACTGGGATTTCAATGCCCAAAGAAGCAAATGTATGACGTACAGGATCCAAGACCAGCTCAACCACAACACTTCTTTTTTTTCCAGAAAATGAAAAATCTCCCCTTATCCTCATTAACGTTACTCAAATTTTCAAAACCATGTCTGTCAAAAGGGTGCTTTCATTTTACAACTCGTGTGCCTCGTTGGGAATTAGCCCTCACTTCGTTCATGCTAGAGCCATTCATACGTGAAGGTGAAGTAACCCTATTCAATCTGTTTCCATGCAAGTTATAACTATCAGCTCGTTATCATTATTAATAACATCATTATGCACTTCAACTAACACTGAAAATCTATTAGCAAAAGCCTCAGATGTCTTCTCGTCCCAGGTCGTTCATTTCCTACCTCACCTCGAGACAACCATCCAGGGCCCATACTGAGGGCCTACTGAAGTCGGAGCTTTTGGAAGCATAGTATCCGAGTTGGGGTTCTCCATCCCGGCTTCAGGAGTTTTAAACTGGCAGTAATTGACTCGATGCCGTAGTCGTCCACACTCATAACAGATTTATGGGACACAATCGTATTCGAAGTTCTAAGTGCGTCCATTCAACTTGAATTAAGCCACAAGGGGCTTCTACGGGTTAATAGAAACAGCGATGCAAGCAAACTTGCCTCACTTAAGGTCCTCAGTATTATAGTCAATTTTTACAACTCTACCGATAGCCACACCAATAGCACGAAGAAACACCTGCAAACCGAGTGAAACACCTGCAAACCGAGCAAATCGGCTTAAAATTTCTGAAAACCAAGTGAAACACCTGCAAACCGAGCAAAAATTGAGTCAAATCGTTGATCTGGACCAACCAGGTCGACTCGAACAGGAATGGTCTAGAAGCTCCAACAACCCTCCTTTCTTTTCTTTTTCTTTTCTTCTTCTTCCTCCATCGCGCGACAGCCTCCTCCTCCTGCCTTTCCTTCTCGTTTCCGGCCACCGCTCAATGAAAGCGAGGTGGCGGTCGGCTCGTCTAGTGCTGGTGGTCGTGTTTCCAGCCTCCTCTCGCGCGGAAAGAGCTTCAATGGGAGTGAGACGGAGCTTTTCTCCTTGACAGCTCATGTTCACCAATTTCTGGCGATCCATGCCGATTTCGGCAGCTTGAGGTCGAGGGACATGCTTCGATCGACTCCCCTCTTCCCGGAGATCTTTTTCCCCCATCAATTCCAACGATGAAGCTCGGATGACAGAACTGCCATGAATGGCAGCCACACCCAGTTCAAATGGAACACGCAATCGGAGTCCCCATAAGATTTCGGGCATTTTGGTATAAATATTGTTAATTTTGGCCATAGTCGATTTTCCGGCCGCCGTGTCGGTTCATTTATCGGCCGGCGAGCCTCCGGCGAGGCCCAAAAGGCAGAATTTTCCTCTCCTCGTGTGGATTGTGGATTCATCGTACGATTTTCAATCGGTATGCTGTAAGACTCAATTCGCAATTTTTGTATAAATTCCGAATCAACTAATTAATGAATTTAATTGAGTATTTAAGTAAATTAAATTGAATAATAAGAAATTAGGATATTGGAATGGCCTAAATATATATAAAACATTTTTAGTCTTTTGTAAATAAATTAAATTGATTAGTTTGCGGTAATTGCGATAGCCGAATATGATTGATAAATATGGTTATGGCGGATGGGAATTTAGCTTAATTGAGAATGTGTCCGATGGATAGACTGTGTGTTGATATGTGAAATATAAAAAATTTGGACAGTCTAGTTTATAGAGGAAATGCTTCCGAATTTTCAGCAAAACACTTAACAAAGGACTAAACTAATTATATCTTTAATAGGTGGTAACGACTAAAACTTTATTATTATTATTATTATAAAATATTACTTACTGAATAGCTAGAAGTTTTGTTAAAAGTTATACATGAGAATAAATAATAAATGAATGTGAAATACATTTCTCGAATTAGAATTCTTATTTAGAATTTTCTTTTTATTTTAGATATTTATAAAGTTTCGAAATGTGAAGACAAAAGCTGGAATCGCGCAGTAATAAAGATATTCCTTTTAAGGATAATGAAAAACTGTGAGTAGTTTTAGATAAATCGCATCATCCGCTTGCATTTTTGCATTCATGTATCACGACTAAATGTTAGCATTCATTACTTAGTGAATTACTATATTGTGCTGCACTATTGGTTGCGATTAAAAATTGATTGATTACTTGTGTTGTGATATTGCTGTGATTGGTTTGTGGTGGAATTGGAATGAAGTGGGTCACCATGGGATTGTGAGGGCGGTCTACGATACCGTCGGCCATGTATGGGGAGATTGGCGCCCCCCGTGTGCACCTAATGATTGTTATGGATGATATAGAAAACCACAGGTGGCCTCCTACTGGTATGGAAAAGAAAAGAGAAAATGGAAAAATAGTGAGAGGGCTGGTCAAGTGAGGATTAGACCGGTGGGCCAAGTATAGGGGATCGGCTCCCTGGTGCACACGTCATGAAAGGATGGGCCATGTGGAAGGACGGCTCATCAGGGGTTTCGGTGATGCCACTGACTAATTTTCACGTGATGGGATTGTGTGAAAGTGATAATAATTGTGATTACTGTTGTATTGCCATTTGTGTGTCAAACTGCATGATCATATAACTAATCGGAGGACTAAATTGATTTATTGTAGCATATGTGTGATTGTTTAAGGTGAGAGGGTTATCTAACCCTATTCATTGAGTTTGGCGCTCACCCCTGCCTCCTTTTTTCTTTTTTTTTTTTTTTAAGGTAATAGGAAGAAAAAAAAAGACCTATGGATCCAACTGAGTCGAAATATCAAATATAGAAAACTGTTAATGGAATTATTAACCATGTAAATGTAAACGATTGTAAATTATAGAGTTCCGCAATTGTATTCCAAATGGGTTGTAATTGAAAAATCAGAGTATATATATTAATTATATGAATTGTACTTTTGATATGTTGGTGAAACAAGTTATTGGGCCTGATTCCATAATTATAAATAGAATATAGTCTAACTAAGATAGGCTTACTACAGGCCTCGGAGGCCTTAAGCACATCCAGTCCTAGTGCCGGTTCAGCCATGAAAACGGGTCGTGACAACTATCATGTTCCTTTATAATATATTTGTATCTCCATTGCGATAAATAGATAGCCTATAGATGATTAAATATTTTTAATTTCAGTCTCTTATATCCTAAATTTGTTTAATTCGAAGGAAAATAATATTTGGAAATTGAAAAAAAAAACTATAACTATATATTTCTATTTTAGGTCACTTTTTTGGGTTTTAAGGATCTGCGTATATGAATATGTTTATTTCTAATGCACTAAATAATACATTGTTACTACAACCAAAATCGTTACCACTAGCATTTTGGCTCATGTTATTTTTTTAACAATTCAAATCATTTTTTTCTTTCTTTTCATTTTATATGGACAAATAAAAACATTGCCTCTAAACTATGACAAATTAACCCTACGGTACTCTTAACTTTGCAGGGGACCAATTATACACCTGAAATAGAAAATTTTACGCCAAGTAAACACTTTTCTATGCTCGCAAGAGCGCATATATAGCAAAGAAGATGGGTAGGATAAATTAACGAAAATGGAACCCAATTTCAAATTAACGAAAATGGAACCCAATTTCATTTACACGAGCAATTTTAAAAATAAAAAAGTAACGTTGTTTTGTTGTTTTAAAAATAAATTTTCATTTTTAAAGAGCTCAAAATGACGACATTTGCGCAAGCACCGCCCGACGATCCTAAAGCTGGAGAGAAGATCTTCAAGATGAAGTGCACCCAAAGCCATACCGTCGAAAAAGGCGGAGACCATAAACAAGGACCTGATTTGAATGGACTTTTTAGGAGACAATCCGGCACAACTGTTGGATATTCCTAGTCTGCAACTAATAAAAACATAGGTATGATTTGGAGTGAGAATACATTGTATGATTATTTGCTTTGTGATTATCCGGTGACTACCATTTATAAGTACTTTTGAAGAAAAATGTAGCTTCTGTGAAAGAAAATTGAAAACAACAAAGTTGATATTTAAGAAATAAGGCTCTACACCTGAGGAAGTGGCAGATTGATAGAGATGGAACCTATCGTATTGAAACTAAAGTTACATCAATTTTTTATATCCTTTTGTCTCTCTCCCTTACACTTTTTAATCTACTAATCCATACATAACGAGTTTCATTGTCATCACTCACGTGTCCTAGGCAAAAAGGGCAACATTTTGACTTTTTAGAGCTTATAATGACCATTGCATTAGCTTTCTTGAGTCAGTCATCTAGTGTGGAAAATCTTCTCATACTAACACCAAAACCCTTAATTTGATCTTCATTTATGACATGTTGAATTTAATAAATTAATGTGTTGGCAGGTAAATTGGCATTCCATTAGTGGAGATGAGTGCAAAAAATGCTACGAATGTAGAGTAGGCTTTCGTGGCAATGGCCGCTGATATAAAAAATAGGAAGGGTTTTCGAATGTCATTGTCATTTCTCTATATTTCGTATTATAAACGGAAATGCTCTATTTTTGTTTAATGCGATTGTTGGAGAGAAAGAGAGAGAGAGAGAGAGAGAGAGGGAGGCTTTTGGATGGGGATTGGTGAGGTTCTTTTTTTATTTTTAAAATTGTTGATGTGTAAATAAAATTGGGTTCATTTTTATTTACTTATCCTACTTAGCTTATTTGTAATACACACACAGTTGCTAATGTTGGAAGGTGTTTTCTTGGTGCAAAATTTTTGACTTCAGGTGCATAATTAGTTTCCGGCAAAGTTTGGGGTACCTAGGATTAATTTATCAAAGTTCAGGAGGCAATCTATGTGTTTGGCCATTTTTATATTACATACACATTAAACATTAAACATTAGATTATTAAAAAAACATTAGATTATTATGTGCAAGCAACAATATTGGTAATGAAAGATCCTTTTCTCAAGTTTATAAATAGATATAAATGAGATTAAATTCAAAAATTTCAAAGTCCTAGATATTTATTAAAAAATATTTGAAAAAAATTAAAATCTCAAAGGTCTAATTATCTTTATATCAATTTTAAAATTGCTTTTAAAAATGCATCTAATTAAATCATAAAAAATAAAATGAAATTCGATTAATTTAAAAAGAAAGTAAAATAAAATATTGAATAAGAAGAGAGCTGTTGAATTTTCTCTTTATTTCATCTTTAAATATAAAACCTAAAAATGGAAATGCTAGCAAATATGCCTAAATAGCTACTTTTTCATTATTTCAAACTTTGTAGCCTATTTTTTCAAAAAGATTTCATTAGACTAAAAGAGGAAAAACATTCTTATTTGATATCTTGGTCAAATACTGTAATTCCATAATTCTATTCTTTTTGTTAAATTAGAATTATAAAAATTTTAAAATACAGTAATGTGTAAATAATCCAAATAAGTCTAAATCAAAGAAAAAATTTAAAAATTTTTATTTTAATTTTATTGTATGTAACTAATAGACTTTAATAGTAAATTATTTGACCATATTTTAAAAATTCAGAACATAATAAATTAAAAGAATTTAAGTTTCATTTTCAATACTTCAATTAATGTTTTTAATGTACCTTCTAGAAAGCAATAACCATGTGAGAATCTATAATTAAGAACATCAAAATCTGTTAATTATAAAAATTATTAGACAATAATATTGCAAGATCAAATAGAGAATATAAATATACATATTTTATCAAATTAAAATGCATAAAAAATATAAGTAAAAGGATATTTAAAAGGAAAAATAAAATCTATTTTCTCAAATTAAAAGGTTCTTTAAAAGGATAAATGAACATATTTTCTCTAATTAGAATGCAATAAAAATCTAACTAAAAGGATATATTCGAAATTTTAATTAAACTAAAGTTAGTATAGGAAATCTCATTATTCTCCCCTTTCCCACATTTATATACAGTGTAGATAGATCATTATTATTATTATTATTATTATTATTATTATAGATAAATAGATTATAAATTATAGATAGATATCATGAAATATTGAAAATCAATTGTAAATTATTTTTTTTTTCTATTCTATAGTCTTTAATACTTCGAAATTTTAATTATTTCATTATCTCTAGATATTTAAATTTTATAATAATCTATACTAATTGATTTTTAGTTGTAAATTGTTCTTCTAATTTCACATACCATTTTGTTACTATCTGTCGGGAACCTTTTTTTTCCTTTTCCTTTTCCTTTTTCTCTTTATATCTTCACGAATAGAATAGGTGGTTGTTGACCGCTTCATTGCACAGTTTTTATATTCACTGGTTTATGGAGGTTGATAATAGAAATAACACTTAATAAATTTTCTAAAAAAAATTAAAATAATATTTATCAATTTGACTTATATTATTTTGATGCTTTTGATGTCAATTTTGTCCAATGTAGTGGAGCTCCCAATATATCATCACGTAATAGATTTAAATAAGTGAAATAATATAAAATTGTACAAATTATTTAATTGATATTTGGATAAATTAGTAAATTAATTTTAAAAGATTAAAAAGTCAAGCTCTATGAACCATCAACTTTCACCTCATCGTTGATGATTAAAGGGGAAAAAACTTATTCATCAAGAAATAAATTTTTTATTAATTTAATTACTTTGAAAATTTAATTGGAATTTAGATTCAAATAGAAAATTAATACAATCAAATGAGAATGAGCTATTGATTATCACATTCTACCTTATATACAGAATAAAGAAGACAATTATTATATATTTAGACACATATCGAGACAAATAAAGAACATAAATTAGCAAATAGTTGACATATATAATAGGCGAAAGATCTGAAAATACATAACAAAAGACAAAATTCGATGAAGTAAGATTAAATATAAATTTGACTTTAATTTTTTTTTAAAATTTACCTCAATGGATAGTTTGATGATAAAGTCTATATCTAATTTGATCAAAATGAGCATATATAACATATCAGTTATACCGCACCAATTGCTTGTATAAGAGAAAGGAATTGTATACAAAAGGAAAAAGAGAAGTTTTAATGCTTATCAAAAAAAATTGTATTCGCTGGAATTTCAGTAAAGAAATTAGTAGAATGTGGTAGGGGCAATTTTGGGTTTTGAAGAAGTAATCATATTTTGGGTCTGGTTTCATGGTGGGTGACCCGATCCAATTTTCGTCATTGAAGAAAAGAAATCGAAAAAATTAGACTAAACGAGAGCAAAAACCATTTCCTTCCAAAAACTGTTTACGCAGAGGAAGATAAACTGCTTCTCTTTCGCTTTATGCATAGGCAGATAATCGATGATGTCTACTAGCAGCGGGAGATGCCTTACTGTTTTTCGGCTTCGTCGGCCAATGCATATTTTTGGTTCCGTTTCTTTTAGTAGTTCTAAAAGCAGTACTCATTTGAGAGGTAAAAGCAAATCTGATTCATTCCATAACATTGATGATTGTTTGGCTTCCTTTAATTTGATGCTTCATAGTAATCCTCCTTCCCCTATTAAGGAATTTAGTAAATTGTTATCTGCACTTGTTCGAATGAAACATTATGCTACTGTCATTTCTCTCTCTAAACAGATGGAAATGTTTGGAATTTCACATAATATTTATTCTTTAAGTATTTTGATTAATTGCTTCTGCCATCTAGACCATGTCGATTTTGGGTACTCCCTTATCGGTAAAATCTTCAAACTTGGTTTTAAGCCTAACATTACAACGCTTACTTCCTTAATCCACGGGCTTTGTAGAGAGGATAAATTTGTTGAAGCTGTGGATTTGTTTGATGATATTGTTGAAAAAGGGTATCAACCTGATGTTTATACCTATACTGTGATTGTGAATGGTCTGTGTAAAATTGGGAAAACCACTGTGGCCTTTGGTGTTCTGAAAAGAATGGTCGAGGAAGGTTGCGAGCCTGATGTGGTGTCATACAGTGCTATCATTGACAGCCTCTGCAAGGATAGATTTGTTACTGAGGCATTAGACCTCTTCTTGAAAATAAAGAGCGAAAGTATCTTACCTGATGTTGTGACCTACAACAACTTAATCCGTGGTTTGTGTATGTCAAGCAGATGGAAGGAAGCTTTTATGTTGTTTAACCAAATGTTGAGAGCAAACGTCACACCAGATTTAATAAGCTTTGTAAGGAAGGAAAGGTTTCAAGGGCTTATGGCATAGTCAAATTGATGATGCAGGGAGGAATAGAGCCTAATGTTATCACCTACAATTCATTGATGGATGGATATTGTCTACACAACCAAGTGGATCAAGCTAGAGAAATTTTTAACCTGATGGTAAGCATGGGCTGTACACCTACTGTTGTTACCTACAGCACCTTGATTCATTGTTACTGTAAGATAAAAAGGATAGATGAGGCTATGCGGCTTCTTGATGAAATGCCTTGCAAAGGCTTGATGCCTAACGATTTTACTTATAGTTCTCTTATACGTGGCTTGTGTAAAGCAAAGAGCCCTTGGGCTGCACATAAGTTTTTCCAGGACTTGTGTGTTAGTGGCTATTCTCCCAACGTGGTGGTGTACTCGGTTTTGATAGATGGCTTTTGTAAGCATAGTTGTCTTGATATGGCATTGGATCTATTTCATGAAACGCAAAAGAAATTATTGAAGCCTCATCTTATTATTTATAGTACTCTAATTGATGGTATGTTCAAGGCTGGAAAGGTTAAAGATGCAAAGGAACTGTTTTCTAGACTTCCCATAGAAGGGTTGCAGCCTAATATTTTCACATACAATATAATGGTCAAAGGACTTTGTAAAGAAGGATTATTAGATGAAGCATTAAAGGTTTTCAGGAAAATGGAAGGGAATGGTTGTTCACCAGATGATTGCTCTTATAATGTGATTATCCAAGGATATCTCCGACACAATGATTTGTCCATGGCAAAACAACTTATTGATGAAATGGTTGGCAAGGGGTTTTCTGCAGATGCTACTACTGTGGAGTTGGTAGTAAACAATGATCTGCTTGTGAAAAAGCTACTGAGCTGCTCCAAAAGTTCTCAAGGTGAAAGTTGAAGCTACTGAGCTACTGCTCTAAAAGTTCTCAAGCTACTGAGCTACTGAGATGCTTTATATTGATGAATTTGTTAAATTTGGAAGAATGTTCTCACAACACAATTGCTTATAAGCAGTATATCTAACTTACAACATTTGACAAAGGGGTTGGACAATTGATGAATATATATATATATATATATATATAATCTTTTCACGAGACAAAACTATTAATTGAGCATCCTACGGAAAAAAAAATACTGCAGTAGAAATCAAATTCTTCAAATTAGCAAAATTATTAGAATGGTCAAAACTATTCATAAATAAAACAACTCAGTAATCAAATCTGTAAATTACAATCCAATATTATATGTTTCTTAAAATTTATAATTCTTTTTATTTTTTTTCTTTTCCCTATCTCTCTTTTACTAAAAATTTATTAAATTATAATCAGATATTACAATTAATATTATACATATAGGAAAATTTTCCAAATTATGATGGAATATTATATATTTTTAAATTTAAATTTTTAAATTTTTTTTTCCTTTTCCTTATGCATTTCTTCTAATTAAAATCCTTTAATCTCGTAAATTATGTTCCTAAAAATTGAATTTGATAACCTATGAGATCAACATAAAAAACTAATAACAATAATAATTAAAAATAAAAATAAAAGCAAACATTGGAAACTGGTCATACTCGATAACAATTCCATTTATTTATCTAAACATAAAGAAAAATAAAACTATTAAACATACATATGCGATCCAATAGTAAAAAATTTGTGTAATGACATTCTGATCTACTGATATTTATCATAAATTTATTAACAACTATTAATTCACGAAAATAGTATTCTTTTGGTTAATCCTGGATTTTCCTTACAACTTAAGAAGGGCGACTTAGGCCACCAAAGAAAAAAAAAATGAGCAATAAGAGTTTAGACTCTCAGTTTACCTTGAATTTGAAGAAAAACTCGAGATTGGACAAAAAATGACAAAAAAAACACCTAAGAACTTTGTTCTTTGATAATGATTCAAGATTTGTTTATTTGATCAGTGTTTTTGAAAAGGTTGATTGCAAACCCACTGAGGTTCCTTAGAGAAAAATAAATTCTCCCTTAATCCAAATCAATAAAACTTATTAGAGATTTGGATTAAGGGGTTTTGAAAATAAAAAATTCAAAAGTTTTGATTAGGCAACCAGTCTTCTTCCTCCTTTTGCCTAAACCTTTGGTCTATTTATAGGCAAATGGGTTGCTAGGTGACTTTAGTTTTAGGGCTTATGTGGCAAGGGCCACTGATGGCCCCCAAAATAAGTCGAACCAATTTTTTACGAAATCATCTCAAATGGCATGCAAAATAAGGCAGTGCATTGAGACGCGTTACAGGCGTACCCGAAACATGTTTCGATGCAGACCCCAAAAATGTAAAAACGACTTGACGGGTCACATTTCTTAAATTCGGATCATTGATCCGTGAATCAAATTTATCAGATGTCTTAAACTCATTTTATCATAAAAAAAAAAAAATTTATCATCACGGAGTCCTTTTGAAGCAAAATTGAGTCTATAATAGGCTAAAATTGATTTAAGTATATCTCAATTGAATGATTGGGCTAAGGCAGGCACATGAATTAAAATTTTGTAATTTTCAATAAAATAGGCATAATAAACAAGGATGGAAAATATAATTTTCGTTCGGTTCCGTTGTTTGCAATTTTTTTTTTTCTTATGATGTGCATGAATGTAAAGGAAAAAGAAAGAAAAGTGGAATATTCTCAATTTCATCGTTATATATTAAAGAAAATTTATTTATTTTTTTGAAAAAATTAGAAAATTTGTAATTTGAAAATATGAATTTGGATTGCTCCTGATAATGAGATAAAATTAATTAGATTGTTATTAATTAGGACTGTTTACCTCTAAATCATACTAAAATTGATTATTTTGAAATTTAACGGCTGAAATGAAATTACTTAATTATTTAAATATTTAAAGGAGAGCATCGTCATCCAAAAACTATAAAAAAATGAGAAGAATTGGAAAAACAAAAATAAAACCCATAAAACATAAAGGAGGTAACTAATAGTAACAAACCCTTTACAAAAAGCAATACTCCATTTGCTTTACAAAAAGCAATACTCCATTTGCTAATTCAAAAAAAATGGTAGAAGATGAAAAATAAATAATAAAAAAAAAGATTTTTTTTTTAGCTGTTTTCATTTGCTTTTATATATATACAAATAATCAAAATGCGAAAGTGGCAGATTTTGATTTACCATTATCTTCCTCATCTTCACTTTGTCGTTCAAGGAGTTTAAAGTGTCCAAAGATCCTGCACTTGACTCAAACAGTTGCTCTACAGGTGATATACATAGCATAAGAGTAAATAAAAAAACATAAAAAAATAAAAAGCTACATAAAAAGAAATTCAAATTATATATGCTAAATTGGAAAGAGAGAATAAAAAAAAACCTGCAAAATTGAAAAAAAAATACTATTCAAATAAGAAATTAAAGAAATACTCCTAAAGCATAGGAGAGAGAAAGAGACCATGAAAAAAAAAAAAAATAGAGAGATGCTGCTAAAGCATAAAAAATAGATAAGAATAAAATTGTAATTCATTTTAAATGTAATTATCTAGTTATCTAATTAAATAATTTAAAATTTTCAAACTCATAATCATCTAAACATATCTACTAAAATAATTATAAATAAATTTCAATTTTGAAAATATATTTAACAACCAATCAAGTTGTAGAAAAATAAATTAAAATTTTTAAAATTTTTAAAAAAAGAAAAATAGAAAGTTGGATGGAGAAAGTGTGTTTAATTTTCTCTTTGTTTCAGCTTTTATATAGATATATAGATAGATACGAAATTTTTTATTGGCCATAAGATATTTCAAAATATCTCAAAATTTATTAAAATATTTTAAAAAATTCTATTATTTTCGTACTTTGCTTTTGATTAAATATTGAGATATAGATATATCCATATTTCATAGTCTTATAGTATGTACAATTTTTCTGTTTATAGAAGAAAATAAACCAACCAGTTTTGCAGAACTAAATATGAGCTAATATGACAACTAATATTTATGAAAAAAATAAAAAAAGATTAAATGTTGATTTTAGAAAAAAAAATTTCAAAACTTAAGATATATATAAATAGATATAAAAAGAAAATGATTCATAATTTAAAAGTGATATATACCGCAAAACAATATTGCATTTTAGTTTAGAATCCACAGTCATTAAAGTATTTGATATATATGTATTTGAAGTTGGAAATGTAAATTTTATTGGATATTGATGTTGTTTAAATGAAAATGTATGGTTGGATATTAAGGATGAGATTTTGACGAATATTGTTAATGGCGGATGGGTTTCATTGATGTGAATGTTGCCTGATGGATGGGCTCTATATATTAATGAGATTTTTGGATATTTTATTAGGGGAAAAGTCGAACTTTTAGGTGAAACCTGCCACATTATCGGTAGATGTTTTAGAATATTATTATGAGTATAGGAATTCAAAGTCTATAAACAAGCAGAAATAGTTATTAATTTTAGCTTGTTTATTTCTTATAGCTAGTGATAGAGTGAGACCTTCTTCCTCCTCCGCTCCTGGTGTGCTCAACAAGGCTAGAATTTTTTTGATCTCTCTATGAGTAATAATATATAATGCTTTACCAAATTTATGGATGCATAATTTATTTCAAATTTTGCATCTGTTTATTTTCAAGTATATATATATATATATATATATATATATATATATATATATATATATTGTGCAGTGGTTAAGGTTGTGAATAAATTACTTGATATAATATTCTGTGAGTGTTGTGTGAAAGTTGGGACGACGTGGATCATCTGGGATGAGAACACGGGCATGGTGAGAATGCCATTAGTGGGCCGTAAGCAGTGGGAGTGGCGTCCCCCCTTTTGTACCCCAGAATTTGATATTGATCATGGGAAAATTCTTATGATAAATAAAAATGCTTTATGAAAAATATTTATATTGACTCTATTTTGCCTGAACGAGGGTGGTCTCCCTGAGTACACAAGTCACAGGACCATGGGATTATATGATTAACATTAAAGCATGCTTGCGGGGTGAGCATGGTCCTGTTAAGGTGATTTCACTAACTAACGACCACTTTGTGTGCATTATGGTTGTTATTATTTGTGGGTGCTATATTTGAAATTAAATGACTGATGAATGATCAATTAGAAGAGTTTAGGAACATATCGCTTGATTGTTTGGGTTTAGTATTATATACTACTATTCACTCTGTTTTATACTCATTCCCATTGTATCTAAATTTTTCAGAATGAAACTCTTTTTCCTCTTTTGACGAATAGCTCTGTTCCCCCTTCATCAACAGAGCCTTAATTTAAAGCTTTTGAACTCTTTTTATATCAAAACTCTGTCTGTATAAATAATCCAACCCTTGTACATAGGACTAATTGGGTATGAATGGGGAGTTAGCTACTCGAATATTTTTGTAATAAATTTAATATCTTTATTGGTTCTTACGAAGGAACAAGTCCATAAATTATGACAATGTGGTCTGATGGTGCCATGGATGGGCCTAATTATGATTATTAATTATATTTACATGCTACGGGCCGGATATAATATTTGTATTTATTTTACTGTTTTCCATGGAATTTATATGGATTATGGCACTTGTATATTTATTATGAGATATGGAGTTGGGCTTCATAAGATGTGTGATTAGAAAATAAATGGGCCTTTAAAATGCTGTCGATGTGAACAGGTGAAATTCTTAATCGGGCCTGATATTTGGGCTTAGTAATTTTTAGGGTTATTACGAGTCTCTTATCTGGATTCTCCGGCCCATAGAAATGGGTAGTGATGCATTAGGTCCCCGCAAAGTTGAAGTGACAAATGGTTAAAATGAAAAAGTTCAGGGGATATTATGCATTCGACGGATAGATTATATATATATATATATATATATACACACAAATTGATTTTGCTTCTTTCGCTTTGTGCAATCGGTAATGTCTACTAGCAGCCGGAGATGCCTTACTAATTTTCGGCCAATCGGTATTTTTGGTTCCATCTCTTTTAGTATTTCAAAAAACAGTACTCATTTGAGAGGTAAAAGCAATTCTGATTCATTCCACAGCATTGATGATTGGTTTAGCTTCCTTTAATTTGATGCTTCATAGTAATCCTCCTTCCCTATTAAGGAATTTAGTAAATTGTTATCTGCACTTGTTCGAATGAAACATTATGCTACTGTCATTTCTCTGTTCAAACAGCTGGAATTGTTTGGAACTACACATGATATTTATTCTATTAATATTTTGATCAATTGCTTCTGCGAGCTGGAATTTAGTAGATTGTGGGTACTCTCTTATCGGTAAAATCTTCAAACTTGGTTTTAAGCCTAACATTATAACATTTACTACCTTAATCCATGGGCTTTGCAGGGAGGATAAATTTGGTGAAGCGGTGAATTTGTTTGATGATATTGTTGAAAAAGGGTATCAACCCAGTGTTTATACCTATAATGTGATTGTGAATGGTCTGTGTAAGATTGGGAAAACCAATGTGGCGTTTGGTGTTTTGAAAGAATGATCAAGAAAGGCTGCGAGCCTGATGTGGTATCATGTAATGCTATCATTGACAGCCTCTGCAAGGATAGATTTGTTACCGAGGCATTTCTTCAAAATAAAGAGCGAAGGTATCTTACCAAATGTTGTGACCTACAACACCTTAATCTGTGGTTTGTGTATGTCAAGCAAATGGAAGGATGCTTTTATGCTGCTTAACCAAATGTTGAGAGCAAACGTCACACCAAATTTAATTACCTTCAGGATATGATGGACTTTGTCAGGATATGATGGACTTTGTCAGGAAGGAAAGGTTTCAAAGGCTCATGGTGTAGTCAAATTGATGATGCAGAGAAGACTAGAGCTTAATGTTATCACCTAGAATTCATTGGACGTGTATTGTCTACACAACCAAGTGGATCAAGCTTAATGTTATCACAACCAATTCATTGGACATGTATTGTCTACAACATCTTGATTCATTGTTACTGTAAGAGAAAAAGGATAGATGAAGCAATGCAGCTTCTTGATGCAATGCTTGATCCCTGACCATGTCACTTATAATACTCTTATACATGGCTTGTGTAAAGCCAGGAGCCCTTGGGCTGTGCGCGAGATTTTCAAGAACTTGTGTGCTAGTGGCCATTCTCCAAATAATTTAACACTGTGGTATCATATAATGCAACACTGTGGTACTACTGTTTATTTTGCAACACTTTCTAATAGTGATAGGCTAATGCAGTTCTTAATGGGGTCGAATGATAGTTATGATCAACTGAGCAATAATCAAGTTAGAAATCAGATTCTCATGTTGGATCCACTTCCAGGGGCTAACAAGGCTTATTCAATGGTACCTTATTCTACTGCTTTGGATGTTTCTTTATTGGATCCAGCACAACAATTAATATTAATATCACAATTAATTTTCTATATTAAGGTAGCTAAAATGAAGTATAAATTGTCTCTTAAAAACGTAAAAATAAATTTAAATGAGAAAATTAACCAAACCGAAAATTTTCGGTTCCGGTTCCGGTTTGAAATCGAACTGTTCTGGTTTCGGTTACGGTTCCTTAATAGTTCTAAAACCGATGGTTCCGGTCGATTTTCCGACCGGTTTTCAGGCAAATCGTGTAATTTTAAATTTTGAATTTTGAAGATCGATTTTCAAAATTTTAAAAATTTGTGAAAGTTATTTCTAAAAAAAAATACACCTAAAAAATTAAAAAATGCTTCAATTAAATTTATTTTTTTTAAAGACTTGAACTTAATTATTATTTTTTTTAAAAGTCTTCAACTGAATTTATTTTTTGTTTAAAAAAGTTTGAACATAATTTAAAAAAAAAAGGGCTATTTTCATTTGTAATTGCTCATTATTAAATTCAGATTATTGAGTTGGAATTTTCATATTTTCATTTGGATATCTCTCAAAATTAAATCGGTTGGGAGTGAAATCAAAGATGTCGTTTGTAGGGATAGATGAATATTGTGTTTCTCCAATCTTTCCCTTACCCTTACCAGAATTTGAGTTTTCTCCCCTTGCCATTATATGAAAATAATATATAATTTGGAAAATTGAATAAAAAAAATAGAGACAATAATTAGAGAGATTGTAGAGTAGAGAAGAATAATATAGAGTAGAGTGTAGTATAGTGTAGAGAGTAGAGATTTTTTTGTGAGGGATTTGTAAATGGAATGAAATGAAGTATTATAATAAATCCAAAAAATTATTTTTCCAAAAATACCCTTGAAAATAGCCGTTATGTAGCCGTTTATGGTTGTTGGGAGGGGTAATTAAGAGATTTCACAATAAATTTTTTTAAAAAAACCGACAGTTTCTAATGGCTAGAACCGCCGGTTCGAACCGATTTGAACTTGCGATTCCATTCGGTTCCGACCGGTTTTTGGAACCGCCGGTTTGTGGTTCCAACAATACTGGAACCGGAACCAAACTGAAAATCTCCGGTTCCAATTCCCACCGGTTCCGGTTTTGGTTCGAACCAGTTCCGGTTCGGAAACAGTAATATGGCCACCCCTATGACTGATATATAGGATAAAGAAGAAAATTATTATCAAATTTGTTATTTATCAATAAATCTAAGCGTCGTGTTAGTTGAGCCACAGAAAATAAAATGAAGCAGTCGAGGAGAAGAAAGAAACAAAGATAAAGAAATCAATAAAATGAAACGGCTAGAACTTTCAGATGAGTTTTAAGATTATTTTTGTTTTATTAACAATTGTTATTTCTTTGAAAAGATAAAAGGAATTGGAGGAAAAAATAAAATTCAAATTTTACTGTTTATTTTCAAAAAATTAATATTTTGGGTTTTGAAGAAGTAATCATATATAATATGAAAAAAATTAATATTTTGCCACGTCATTTTGGATCTGGTTTCATGGTGGGTGACCCGATCCAATTCTCATAAAAAAAAATTAGGTGAGACTGAAACTGTTTCCAGTATTGCTTCTTTCGCTTTGTGCAGAGGCAGATAATCGATGATGTCTACCAGCAGCCGGAGATGCCTTACTATTTTTCGGGTTCATCGGCCAATGGGTATTTTTGGTTCCGTTTCTTATAGTAGTTTTAAAAGCAGTACGTATTTGAGAGGTAAAAGCAAATCTGATTCTTTCCATAACATCGATGATGCTTTGGCTTCCTTTAATTTGATGCTTCGTAGTAATCCCTGACCTCCCGTTATGGAATTCAATAAAATATTATCTGCACTTGTTCGAATGAAACATTATGCTGATGTCATTTCTCTGTCTAAACAGATGGAAATGTTTGCAATTTCACATAATATTTATTCTTTTAATATTTTGATTAATTGCTTCTGTCATCTAGACCATGTGGATTTTGGGTACTCTCTTACGGGAAAAATCTTCAAACTTGGTTTTCAGCCTACCATTGTAACGCTTACTACCTTAATTCACGGGCTTTGTAGAGAGGATAAATTTGTTGAAGCTGTGGATTTGTTTGATGATATTGTTGAAAAAGGGTATCAACCGAATGTTTATACCTATACTGTGATTGTGAATGGTCTGTGTAAAATTGGGAAAACCACTGTGGCCTTTGCTGTTCTGAAAAGAATGGTCGAGGAAGGTTGTGAGCCTGATGTGGTGTCATTTAATGCTATCATTGACAGCCTCTGCAAGGACACATTGGTTGCTGAGGCATTTGACCTCTTCTTCAAAATAAAGAGCAAAGGTATCTTACCTGATGTTGTGACCTACAGCACCTTAATCCGTGGTCTGTGCATGTCAAGCAGATAGAAGGAAGCTTTTATGTTGCTTAACCAAATGTTGAGAGCAAACGTCACACCAAATATAATTACCTTCAATACTTTGGTTGATGGACTTTGTAAGGAAGGAAAGGTTTCAAAGGCTCATGGCGTAGTCAAGGGGTTTTCTGCAGATGCGACTACCATGGAGTTGGTACTAAACAATGATCTGCTTGTGAAAAAGCTACTGAGCTGCTCTAAAAGTTCTCAAGCTGTAAAGTTGAAGTGAGATTTTAAGAAAGAACAATTGTTATACAGTCACAGGAGATGTTGTTCTGTTTTGGTTTATCTGACTTAAATTTGTCTCTATTTTCTGCAATTCAATATTTATATTTGTATCAGACTTCTATGCAGCTGGCCTTGCCAATAAGTTGTAACACTAATTGTTTTTGTTCGCTATCAAGAGAAAAAAAGTAGCAGTGTTTTTGTTTTCCTTACTCTACTTAGCAGAGCTGTAAATAAGATAACGTATTTCATTGCAAAAGCTTGTAATAAATTGGCAAATTTTTTTGTTGCAGGCTTTTACAATGAAATTTAGACTCTGAAATACAGGAGATTGTGATCTAAATCTTCTGGAAGCTTACGTTGAGAAGGAAATTTTGGAAGCAAATTAGCAATATTTTTTGCCATCTCTAAATAGGAGGTATGTTTGTTGACAATTCTCCCACCACAAGCTAATAGCAAGTCCTTAAATGTCTTTTTCTTGAAAGTCCAGTTGCCGTTTTTCCAATTGAAATGATACAATGGAAGAAATCGTTGGCCGTAAATGGCTATAAATTCAACTGCTGCAAGAATGAACTCAAACTCCTCTTCAGACATGTAATATGGGAAACTAATCCTTGTCCATCCTGGCTTTACTCCAACATACCCCTGTAAAAATTCATAAATTTTGTTGGTAAATTTCTCTATATTTACTTTTTGTTACA
Source organism: Jatropha curcas (assembly GCF_041381405.1). Lineage (NCBI taxonomy): Eukaryota > Viridiplantae > Streptophyta > Magnoliopsida > Malpighiales > Euphorbiaceae > Jatropha > Jatropha curcas. The sequence continues at coordinate 22,971,695 of NC_143153.1, forward strand.
GTATTTTTCACATTGTCAAATGATCACATTGTAACATACCAAATTACCTTTTGTATTGCTGATCTAATTGCAAGAGAGGTAGTCTGATTGATGTTGAGCAAAAAATGACCATAGGGACCAGCACAAGCACACCCACCTCTAGACTGAATTCCAAACAAGTCATTAAGCAAAGCAGCAACAAAAGCTCCATGTAAAGGCTTATCTCTTTTGTTTCCTGTCTCTGCCCACATGTAAAGATCTTCCTCTCCCTTTGCCTCTAAAAATTCACTACTAGTAGTTGTAGAATATATGAGGAAGGAGAATGTAGCTTGTCTCTTTTTTCTCTGGCTATTATTTTTTCCTAAAACCCATATATTTTTGTTGGATTTCAGCCTCTCTAATGCTTTTTCTATGTAGTTGTTTTCTTGTTTTTCAATCAATTTGTAACTTACGTATTCTTTAACCCAAAATGCCAATGCTGCCCTAATTGTTTGTATTATTTGTGGTGTTCCTCCATTTTCTCTCTCTTCTATGTCCTCCCAATATAGTGTGTCCTGCGAAAAAAAAAAATATATATATATATATATATATATATATATATATATATATATATATTTGTTTTATTTCTATTTATTTTCCACAAGTTTGAAGTTTCCAATAGAAAAAATATTTGAAAATTCAAATGAGGGACAATAAATTTCTCGCAAGTCAAAATAGGTGGGCTGACCTTTTCATTGAAGCCATTGACATAAGAAACTGTTCCTCCTCCACAAGTTGACGGAGGAGAAGATCTTAGCTGATAAAGGGCTTTACTCATCAGAAGAATTCCAGGCGATCCGGGCCCACCAAGAAACTTATGTGGGCTCAGAAAAATAGCATCATACCCGTCCATCTCACCAGACCTCATGTCAATCTCTGTGTATGGCCCACTGTATACATTTTTCAAACAAAACTTTATAATTTAATTTTTTTAAAAAATTAATTTAATTAATTAATTAATTATTATTATAGGAAGAAGAATGTACTTTGCTGCAAAATCAAAACACACGAATCCTCCGTATTTATGAATAAGCTGAGCGATTCCTCGAGTATCAGAACAAATCCCAGTCACATTACTACAAGCTGAAAACGACCCCAAAATCGGCCGATTCGCATTCCTATAAACACTAAGTCGTTCCTCTAAAGCTTCCATGTCTATTAACCCATCATCATCAGCACCAATCTCTATCACTTCAGCTAAGCTCTGCCGCCATGAAAGAAAGTTCGAGTGGTGCTCATAAGGTCCAACAAAGACAACCCACCTCTCTTCATTGCTAAGGCATTTTATTAGCCTATCTCTCATAATCGATGGAACGGCAATGCACATTGTCTCTTGCAGTCGTTTAATAGCTGCAGTGGTGCCCGAGCCGCAAAAGATTATTGCGTCGTCTAATCCGCCGCCTAAGCATTTCTTTATCTATTGAGTGGCTTCGTGTAACATTTTTGTTGTTTGTTGTCCCACGTAACTGTCACACGTGTGAGTGTTCCCTACATGCGATAATAATAATAATCAATATTTCTATGGTTAGAAAATGATTAGCTTTACTGATATGTAATAAATATAGCATACTTAAAAGATAAAATAAAACATTAAATAACATTAATAGTATGTTTTGACAATTAAAAAATGAAAATAATATGAATAAAGGGTTTTATTTCATTTCAAAAAAATAATAATAATAATAAACGGATTTCTTAATTATGAATAATTAATAATAATTATTAATTCAAGGGTTTTCTATATCTAATGTCATGTTCAAGGAGAGGAGGACAATTGTTCTTGACTCCTCTTTTTTTTTTTTCTGAAAAAAAAAGTAGTAGCAAAGTCGTTTTATTATTCAAACCTAAGACCATGAATTCCTTTCTCTCTGTCAGAGGCGGAGGTAGTGCGGACTGGGAAACCCGGACACCCAAATTCAAAAGAATTTTAAACTTTTACCTGCAAATATTACAAGCCTCTCTTAATTTTAAAAATTTTCTTTTAGCTTCCCCTAACTTTAGAAGTGTGCCTCCACCCCCTGACTATTTTGTTATCTTATAGATTGCATGGACACAAATACAAAAGCTACACTGAATAAATATAATCTATTAATAATTCAAATAAGTAAATAATTCATTTATAATAATCGTAAAATAAAAAAAATTCAAATAAATAAAATTTTTAAATGTCTCTAATGTGTCCAAAAATAATAAAATAAAATAAATAATAAGACACATTTTTTAAGTTTTCGACATTTATTAAAAGTTTTTTTATGTCTGACAAGGAGTTGAATATTTTAATGTTTTGATGCAACTCTCCTAATTTATTTAGATAATTTTTTTAAATACAAAAATACGGGTAGCCGCCTAATTAAAGGGATTCCACGCAATTGGTTGATGGAAACAGGCAAGCAGCAGCCTAATAGATTATCTAAATTATCATTCAACTGTCTAACACCATTAATCTTCAAACACAGAAATAGAAAATATATATATAAATATGAAGAGGTTTCAGATTCAAATTTAATGCTTGCTATTTAAGAGAGGGTTCCTTAATCCTCAACGGTATTAAGCATTTGGCCTTCAATAAAACAATTAATAAATTAATAAATGAAAACTATTCAAAAAGAAAATGTGCATACCATAAAAAGGAAGAACATTGTCAATGATGAAATTCTCGATATAGTGAAGAGACTTGCCGGAGGCAGTATGATCAGCATAAGTAAGCGTTCGTTTTCCAAACGGAGAATCAAATTCCACACCGTTACCCACAATTTGAGATCGCAACCAAGCAAGTCGTTTCTCTGGTGAAACGTCCTTCGGAATGCCCATCTCCAGTGTCCGAAACGATTCGGAGCGATTGCAAAGATCATTGTACGACGTCGAATGACTTGTAGTTTTCGACGAGGTAGTCGATCTCGAAGTGTATGTATTAGTAGTTTCTAAACTGAAAGAGCTAAGTTTTTGAACGTTAGGAGTATTTCTGGGGATTGGTTGCTCTAGCTCCATTTTTCTGTATAGAGCAAGATAAAGGAAAGGAGATGGCGATAGGTGAGTTGCAGAAGGATAGATATGGGGTATTTAAAGAGGCTGGTTGGAGGAAAGCGGTGAAAATAGCTGTCACCTGTAGAATAATTTAAAAGAGAAATTAGGAATTCAATTGGCTTGTCAAAATTGTATAGTTCTAGTTGTAAAAATTCGGCAACGTTGGATGCTTGTTTTCGACCAACTGATTTTAAGACGCAGTGTTCTCTGTTTCTTTTGCTCGTTTAAGTTTGACTTTTTGTGTTTTAAAAGATTTCTTTCACAAAAATATATATGATCTACTGTTTACACCGGGATATATTAGAGCAGGGAATAATGAGATTTCTTATAGCGTTCTTAATGAAATTTGAATATTCTAAAATAATTTTATTTATAACTAATTGAATCATCGGGAGTAATTAGATATATATTTAGCATATATAATTATATTATATGATTTAAGTGATAAAATATTATAGTACTAATTAACTTATAAGGAACAATTTTATGATTCAAATATAAATATAATAATTAGTTATAAATATTAGAATTAGAATATAATATAAATTATAATTGGAATATAGAATTATAATTTAAAATTGGGAAAAAAAATAGAAATAATACAAAATATTTTTATAAGAAATGATTAATCCACTGAAAATCTAGGTAATAATAAAATTTCAAACTCGGGTTAATTAGTATTTTAATATCTTATGATTTAAATCATGTCTTATAATTATATATGCTATGCATACTTTTGTTCATATATAATAATAATAATAATAATAATAATATATAGTGATATGAGACGATACTTTCCTAATTAGGATATGACAAGAGGTAAATTCCTACTTAGAATTATATTAAACTTTCTAATAGGATTTAGATTCAAATAAGAAATTAACAAATCAATCATAATTCATATTTAAAACTAGATTAAACGTCTAATTTGAAAACTAAAAACTTATAAATAAATATGTATATTCGGTTCATAAAAACTTATACTAATAAATATATTATTCACAACTAAGTCTCATTATATTCGGTTCAATAAACTAATCTAGTTGTATTAATTTTCTATTTAGAATTAGATTAAAATTTTTAATAGAATTTAGATTTAAATAGAAAATTAACATATCCAACCAAAATTAAACTATTTTTATTTTTCTTAATAGTATTTTTTTCGATCCATAAATTTAACGTGGACATTTTTGAAAACCAATGGCATCACGCATGGTCACATGGTAAGCTTGATAAGCCTATATACTATTGTCAACAATTGTATCCATAGTTAGGGATTTGGATAATAATAATGTGTGAATAGTGAAATAAAAAAGTTGTTTAGGCTTTTCACATTGGTGTTTTTAGGCATCACAGCCAACACACAACTTCAAGGATGGAGAAACTCAAGATAGTATATTTATTATGTAAGAAAGTATTTATATCTATTAATTTATATATAGGGAGAGTTAAAATATATAATAAAAAAAAAAACACTGAGGGGTAAAGATCATGGTATCAATTCATACAATAAGATTATACTTTTTGCAAGAATAAAGCATAATTGTAAACTCAATAATTTCCAATTAGTAAGAGTTTGATGTCATAATTCTTAATAGTTAAAATCAACAAAATCTTGATAATCGAAAGCAAATTAAAACTAAACATATATATAATGATATAATAGGATAAATTCCTAATTAGAATACGATTAAACTCCTAAATTATATTGCATACCAAGGCATAGTCCAGTTGAAACTGCATATACGACCTGAGGTTCGAATCCCTCTCCCCAGATACTTAAAAAAATCCTAATTATATTCAAATTTTACTACACAAATAATATTAACCAATAATATTATATTAAATAGATAAACGTTCTATAAATAAAAATATATATTGATTTATAGTAAATATCCCATTTATTGTATTAAATCAAATAATAAAAATTTTTAAATAACAATCAAATCGGCTGCATTGATCCTATTCAATTAATTTTAATCCAAGTGTGCTTAGCCCTACAACAATCTAGTTTTTTTATCAATTGTCAAAAAAAAAAAAAAAAACAGAGCCAACCTTTCTTTATGTGTCTTCCCTACTAATCCAATGAACACGATTCAATATTTTAATAAATAAGAAAATAACAATTTTTCAATAAAAAATAATTAAAATTAGTTCCTAATTAGAATTAAATTAAACTTTCTAATATAATTTAAATTCAAATAAAAAATTAACATAACCAATTAAAATTCAAATAAGAAATTAATATCATAATCAATCAAAATTAAATTACATTTATTTTTCAACTAATAAAATTAAAGTCCTTAATGATATTTTTGTCGATCCATAAACTTAGTAAGGGTGTTTTAGGAACCCAATGTCCCCCCATTCGTACTTTTATATATACTAGTCTTTTTTATGACATGTCTTGCACGTTGATTATGCTCGTTATATATTTGTACTCTTTAAATTTTATATATATATCAAAGCATAAGTTTTTGTTTAGATTAAAATAACTACTATTTCTTAATTTGTATGAATTTTTTCGTACAAGCTATTTATAATGTTATTTCTTATTTACTTAATTATATTTTATTTATAATAAAGTGGTCTCAAAATAAAATTCAACCCAATCCCTTGACCTAATCCTTCAGTCCTTAATTTATAAATGCAGATACTTAAAACCCTAATAAGTGTCCAAAAAAAAAAAAAAAATCAAGTCATCACTCAATTTCCAACCTCCTACCTTCAACCCCAAATTAATATCTAGATACAACTATAATGAAAAATAATAATAAATTATTTTTTACTGCTTGGTAAAGGAAAGAAATGAGTAGATGATCTGAATTGAGAATGGTGATTACTTTGGCTATAGTGATAGTATTACTTGCCCAGTACATTAGAGAAAGTAATACATGCACAAACACACAAATTCTTGAAACTCCAAAAAGTGACCAAAAATAGAAATATATAGTTCTTGGTTTTTCTAGTTTTATAAACACATTTTCTTTTAAGTCAAACAGATTTATAATATAATAGAAAAAATATTAAGAAAATTAAAAATGTTTAATCATCAAGAAGTCATCTTTTATTGCAAGGGAGATATAAATTTCTTACTAAATTAAAGTGATATTAGTACAAATTAATTCAGTAATGAAAAAGAAAATTAAAAATTAAAAAATTGTTATTAAGAATAGAACTTTTTTCTTAACACAACATATAATAAGAAATAAATTATATTAAAAAATTATCAATTTGAATTTCAAAAACAAATCTCTTTTTTAACTGGAATTGTATAATTTAATGAAATTTGATTCTGATAGATAAAAAAAAAAAAAAGATTATAGCCAAGTCAATAAATGAAAATTACAAAGCAAATAGTGCTGGGATCTAACTTTGTCTATTTTTCTAAGTTGCAAATTTAAAATAAATAAATAAGTAACTAATTATACTAACATGTGAATGCACGTAAATCATAACCCTTATATATATGTATATATATATATATATATATTATTTCAGTGATATATTCTTATCGAACAGAATATGCTAATATTTGTGGGTTTTACACGTGGGCGGATGATGCTATATGATAGTAAAAGCAAATAGACAAAAGAGAAAAAAAGATCAGGCGTCCATAGCCAAATGAAATATGGACGGCGAATTAAACGAAATTCCTTTTTTTTCTTTTTTTTTTTTTTTTTTTTTTTTCAGAGGCGGCCAGTGAATTATTTCTGTATCATACACTTCCTGGAAGTAGGAAGGAAGGAACTACCTTTTGATTTGATTCGGTTCAAAAAAAAAAAAAAAACACTACCCTTTGATTAGGTGGATCGTGGCCCTATATTTTTCAAAACTTATATAACGTAAAAGAAAATTTTTTTTTTTGACATTTAAAAAGAAAATTTTTTAAAATGTACAATTTTACCTTTTAAATTTAAAATGATATATATTTTTATTTTTAATCTCTTAATATGTAGAGTCTAATTTTGTTATGAATTAAAAATTTACAAAAATAGTTAATCAGATATAATCTAATAATCTTTTTCATTTCATATAAGAATTTTCGAATTTAAATTCTCTCCGCTGCATCTTTCCATATCCCGTTTAGGTCGGAAATATATAATATAAAACAGTCGGGCAATATTTGATAGTGGAATCTGATTTTTGTTGCTCATATGAAAGGGTCAAAGGGTCGATTTGAATTTACTTGAGACATTTGGACTAATAGTAGAATATTGAAAGTGACCCCACATTAACTCAAAATCATTGTCAAAGTTTTAAAAGTTGGGGACAAAATAGGATTCAAGGTTGGGGACCAGGAAAATCCAAAAGCAAAGACTGAATGATGACAATTACTCTATGTTGAGTCCTTATCAAAGATGATAAGGAAATAAGTAGAGGAGGTTCTTCTTAATTAAGGTGTTATCCACATTTGGTCCCATAACAAAAAGCCTTATATTACATTTTTTTTTATTGTCACTTGTTTTTCTTCATTTCCTACCAAGGGTTTGTATTTTTTGTGTTTTAAAAAATTTCTTTCACAAAAATATATATGATCTACTGTTTATACTGGGATAAATTGGAGCAGAGAAATAATGAGATTTTTGATAGCGTTTTTAATGAAATTTAAATTTTTTAAAATGATTTTATTTATAACCAATTAGAGAATTATATTTTATTTTTTGGTTTTAATTTTATTTTTTAATAAATATATATGATAATAAGGCATTTGAAAATTTGTATATTTTATTTTTTAAATATTTGATTATGTTTTTATTATAATTTAAAATATTTTATTTAGGAGAGAGATAAAAAAAGAAAAACAAGTATATTTTTATAATCTTTTTTCTTTATATTTGTATAATTTGATTGGATATATATTTTTAAAAATAAATTTTCAGTAGAATATACATAATTAAGCCTTTTAAAATTTTAAAATTTTAATTTTTTAAAATTTATTTCTAAATAAAATGAACTATATATGTGTGGGATGACAAATAATTGAAAATTTTAATTTTACAAATATATATAATATATTATTGTTATATTTATATGTCTATATATATTCAAACGTATTTATTAGGTGATATTGACATATATAATTATAATGAATTTTAGATAAATGACAATATAAATTGAATTGAAGTATATGTATATATACACTTACTATTTTATTAATTAACCATTATATTCACATTAATCTTATACATAATTTTATTTTAACATTATAAAAATTTAAGACGAAAATTATAATCAATATTTAATATTAAAAAACAAAAAAGAGTATAAATAATAAGTAAAAGTGAGCAATGAAATTGAACGAGTTCGAATAATGAATACAGTCAATGTGCAATACACGTTATAAAAAATGGTATATATAAAAGTACGAATGAGGGAAAATTAGATTGATAGAAATGTCATGGAAGAGTTTAATTTTATTGATTGAAAAATAAAAGAAGTTTAATTTTGATTTGGTTATTTTAATTTTCTATTTAAATCTAAATTTTTTTAGAAAGTATAATTTAATTCAAAATACGAAATTATTCGGTTCAGTCTCATTTTAATTGGAAAGGTGTTAATTAACTGACGATATACTTTTTTTTGGAAGGTAAAACTGCAAACTTCATTAACGTAAATCATCTAACAAAGAATCAACAATGAGAGAAGAAGAGATAAGACCCACTCCTTCATATCAGATACAGAATTGACATGAGTTTTAAAAAGATGAGCAACCCTATTCACTGGAACATTTAGCTGATGATATTTTATTTAAATATTGTATAATGAAATTAATGTTTATTCATAATTCCTCTCTTATAAATAGGGATTTCTTATTCCATAAATTAAATGAATATACTTTCTAAAACCTTTATTGTGTAAATCAGCTAGTAGTGTTAAATCGGATGATTCTGAATCTTCAGAAATAAAGAGAGTAATTAATAGAAATGAATTAATTTTACAAGATTTTAGTAAAGCAATTGATGAATGGGAAATACCTAAAGTTGATAAAGAACAAATCTATAAAGTTTCTAAATTTAATTTATGGAAAACTGACTATGTAATAAAAACAGAAGAACGAGATTTTCAATTAAGTAAACCATTTGAAAGAATTACTCTTCTCTCTTCTAAAACTTTACAACAACATAAAAGTAAAAAATATAAGTATATTCATATAGGATTAATCCAAGTAGGTATAAAACCTTTAACTAGAGAAGGATTAAACACGAGTATTTTAGCAGTAGTAAGAGATGCTAGATTTTTAAATTTTCAAGATTCTTTGTTAGGATCAGTTGAGACCAGTTTAAGTGAAGGACCCATATCCTTTGAAGTTTACCCAGATATGACCATTTCATTAAATGATCTAAACATTTTAGAAAGTATGGTTTTAGAAATTAAAACTCATAATTATAAAATGAAACAAGGATCAATTCCTATAGCATTGATATATAAAATTCATTATAAAGCAATGAATTCAGCTTTTGGTACTAAATATAAATTACAACCTAAAGTAGGAGAAACCAGATTCCTACAAACAGACTTAACTAAAACTAATACGGTAATTCCTAAAACCATTCAATGGAAAGACATCACATTACCAGAAGAATGGATCTTAGAAGGAATAGTACCCCCTCCAATTCCAGAAAAGGTAAAACCAAATATAAATTTACAGAAAATTGAGCAATATGAAGATGGTAAAGTAACACTAAAATTTAATAGAAGCCAGAGTTCCAGATATACAGGGCCATCATCTTCTGTAGTTACAGATGACAATGAAAAACCCTCTTCTAATATACCCTCAGTCATTTATGCAAAATATAAAGATACTGAACCTAAACCTATTATTCAAACATTAGTAAAACCCAGATATTCTACTTCTGATATCCCAAATTTAAACCAATCTCTTAAAATGAAAGGTGTTGATTATAGCTCTTCAATTCCGCAAGCAGTCTATAATCCAATAGAAAACTATGTAAATCAGCAATCAAATTTAGCAAATTCATCACCTGAATCACCAACAGCTTCAGCCATAACTGAAAATATACAAGAAATAAATAGGGAACTAAATGTACTTAGTAAAGAAGACATTGAAAAAGGACTAATAAAAGAAATAACAAAAACCAAAAATTTAATGAAATTAAACAAGATACTAAAAATTCATACCTTTGAGGATTTAAAATATGAATACTTGAATTATAAATTAAAAACTCAAACTCAAATCAAATTCTTTGATTGGTTTGCACTAACTAAAGAAGATGACTCCACTAAAAGTTTAAATCCAATCACAGTTAGAGATAAGAGACCTGAATGGATTGTAAATGATAGAACTATACAAAGTGATTTTACACCTAAAACAATTAGTAAATTAAAATATCAAGAAAATGAAATTGTTTGTGCCCCATATAAAATAGCTAGAGAAAATGATACGGATAAAAAACTAATAGAACAAAATAATTTTAGTAATGCAAGTTTAATTTGTCTAAATACACAATTAAAAAGAATAGAACACTTATTAGAAGACAAACCAGATTTAGATGATAAAATAAAGGGTAAAGAAAAAATAAAATCTCATATTTTTAAACCATATCAACTTTCTCAATCTAGTCAGAAGGAATTAAAAAATAAATTTTTGGGAACATTAAAAGATCAACTAAGTAAACTCGAATTACACTCAGAATCTACACAACAAGTAGCTCCTGAAACCCCTCAAACATCTAGAAATATAAATATAATAGAAGAAAACTCTCAATCTGAAATCAGTGAACCTGAATCAGAAGATATTAAACAATTTGATATTAACCCTATATCACATAGAGAAATAGTAAATAGGGCACCAGATTTAGGCATAATAGATAAACCAAATCACATATCTCAATTTAAATATAATGCTACTACAATTTATGAATGGAATATAGATGGATTATCTGAATATAATATCTTAAGTATATTGCAACAAATGACTATGGCAGCCAATGCTTATAAAACTCAGTCAATTATATCAGATAGGGCTATAGCAGAAATCATTATAGCAGGATTTACAGGTCAATTAAAAGGTTGGTGGGATTATCACCTAACTGACCAAGAGCATTTAGAAATACTAAATTCCATCCAGGTAAACAGTGAAGGAGACCCAATATATGATGAAAATGGTGAAACTATTCAAGATGCTGTGTCAACATTAATTCTCACTATTTCATTACATTTTATAGGAGATCCATCACACCTAAAAGATAAAAATGCAGAATTACTAAGCAATTTAAAATGTAAAAAACTAAGTGACTTTCAATATTATAAAACTACTTTCCTTACTCGATTAATATTAAGAGAAGATTCCAATCAAGCCTTTTGGAAAGAAAAATTCTTAGCCGGATTACCTTTCTTCTTAGGCGAAAAAGTTAGAAATTATATAAAACAACAATTTGGCAATCCAATCCCTTATAATAAATTGACATATGGACAGTTAATCAGTATAATTCAAAAAGAAGGATTACAAATTTGTCAAGACTTAAAGCTTCAAAGAACTTTAAAATATGAGTTGTACAAAACTAAACAAGAATTAGGTTCTTTTTGTAAACAATTTGATTATGGCATGACATCAACTCAGAGATGCAGAGGCCAGTGTTCTGAACCACCTAAACCTAAAAAACACTATAAAAACAAGTATTATAAAAAGCACTACAAGTCTAAACCAAGATGTGAACCCCTACCCCAAATGTCATAGGCATATGAATGCATATGATTAAGGACAGAAATGCACGTGAGTGTGTGAGTCGCCACCTTGTTTAATTATTTTAGGGTAAACTAGAAAAAAACCCTATGTGACTCCAATTTTAATTAACCTAGTTGCTAGATTAATTATCCCAATGTTTAAGGCACAATCTACGAACCCGAGGTGGATCCCGAGACCATGTCATGCTGATCAACTAACCAAAAGAATGAATGCTTTGCAAGGTAATTGGACCAATGAAAATGTTCATGTGATTTCGACTTGCCGCTCGGGGTTAAATCCCTAACGTGCCTACGTACTTCCGTTGGAATGGAAGATCAAAGTCAACGTAGTTCGATAGGCCTTCTTTGAAGGGCTTTGAAGGTGCATGCTTAATGCATGAGTGTGTGTATGCTTTGTGCATGTTTGTTTAGGCATTTTGCCAAAGGATCGATTGATTCGATTAGGCGTTCGTCACCAAAAATGTTGGTTTTAAGGCATTTGTGCCAAAAATGGTTGTCGGGCGATTTGTCGCCAAAATCGTTGATTTTAAGGCTCTTAGCCAAAATGGTTTATTTAGGCAATTTTATCGCCGAAAGTTGTTGATTTTAAGGCTTTGAGCCGAAATTGATTGATTTTAAGGCTTCGAGCCGAAATCGATGTGATTGGACGATTGTCGCCAAAATTCGAGGTTCGGGCTTATTATTGCCGAAAGATTGATTTACGGCCTTTGGCCAAAAGATTGATTGATTTAGGCAATTAGTTTGCCAAAATGTTGATTAGGCGATTGTCGCCAAGATGATTGATTTAAAGGCTTTTAGCCAAAATGTGTTGATTTAGGCAATTTGTTGCCAAAATGAGATTGATTAAACTGTAGGCAATTTGTTGCCAAAACGCGATTGAGGCCGTTAGCCACAATTATTCGATTAATTGGACCTTTAGGCGAAGTGTTCGAAATAAAGACAATTACACCATAGTTATTGATTAACTAGACATTTTTGTCGATATTGTCGGATTTAAACTTTAATACCACAATTATTAATTAACCGGGCATTTAAGCTTAATCATTTTTATTTGAGGCAGTTTATTTGCCTATTCAATGACGTGAATGCATTTATGCGATTATAGAATTGTTAGGGGTAGAAGAGAAATATGCATGAAGCGCTAAAATTAAATAGGCAGAGTTTCGTTTACATACCTGATTTAATCGACGACCGCTTCTTAATTCCAGATTTAAGCTCCTCGCTTGGGAAATATTAATTAATTTTAATTTATTTGATTTTAGTGTCCAAATATCACAACAAAATATAATAAAAATTGAATTAAAATGCAAAAAACGGTAAAGAAGTCGCAAGGAGCGTGGGAGGGAGGAAGATCGTCCGTCAACACAGACAAGGGTGTCAAAATAGGCTAAAAATGGCTTATTTATAGGCCAAAATTGGACCCAGGGCGGCAGGTGCCTCCGGGCTGGGCGGCAGCTGCCGCCCAGGAGGCGCGGCGACTGCCCAGGGCGGCCGCTGCCGCCGTCCAGGGCGGCTGCTGCCGCCGTGTGCGGTGGTCCCCCCTATCTCGCTCCAGGGGCTTTTCCGGGAGTTCCGGACCTCCAAAAATTATTCCGGGACCATTTCTGCGATCCTCGTAATTTTCCGGACGTTTCAAGTACCATATTGGCATACTTTCGGTGAGTTTCCAAAATGGCCTTCGGTCTGGCCGGACTGTTTGCAGTCCGGAAAAATTGGCTTTTAGCAAAGTCAAATTAATTGGCAAGGCACTGTAGCAGGCCAGACTGTTTACAGTCCGGGAAAACTGGCTTTTGGAGCCTCAAAATTTGAGTATTCACACAAGCCAAGATAAATATTATCAAAAAGAAAAGTCAAAACCTCATAAGAAGTATAAAAGAAAGCAACCATACAAATCTTCGAATAAAACTTCCTATAAAGATTTAACTTGTTATAATTGTGGTAAGAAAGGGCATACATCGAAATTCTGTCGATTCAATAAAAAATTAAATGCATTAAATCTAGAAGAAGAAGTGTTAAATAAAATTCATGAACTTTGATTCAGACACTTCAGAATCAGAGTCAGAGATACTAGAAAGTGAAAATCAAATTGATGAACTAGGAACCACAACCAGTTCTTCAGAGCAAACCATAAATATGCTTACTAAAAATCAAAGTACACTTTTGGAAGTGGTAAATAATATAACTGATCATGAAACTAAAACACAACTTCTTAAAAAATTAATAAAAAGTTTTGAAGAAGAAAAAGAATTAAAAGAAATAACTCCTAAACTACAGACTAATACTTATGATTTGACTAATATATTAAATAAAAATAAAAAAGTAGAAATGGAAATCTCTACTAAAGACCTACAAAAAGAAATTAGAACTCTAAAGCACGAAGTAAATGAATTAAAAGTTCAATCTCAACAAAATGCTAAGAAAATAAAAATATTAGAATCTCAAATCATATCTAGTTCTTCTTCCGAAGAATCAGATAATGACATAAAAGACGAAATAAACCAATTAGTAGAAGAAGAAGAAGTAAATCATAATTTTCTATTTTTATTACAAGAAATTACTTCAAGAAAATATTTAGTAAAAATAAATATTAAAATAGCAAATGAATTTATTATAGATGCAATAGCATTATTTGATACAGGAGCAGACTTAAATTGTATAAAATCAGATTTAGTACCTAAAAGATATTGGTTAAACACTACAGAAAAATTAAGCACAGCAAATAAAACCAAATTAGATATAGTAGGCAAGGCAGAAGCACTAATTATAAATCAGGATCTAGAAATAAAAACAGTATTTTTAATTTCTCCCCAAATAAATTATATGGTCATTTTAGGAACACCTACCTTTCTTCTGTTTTTATTACATAGTCAGTTTTCCATAAATTAAATTTAGAAACTTTATAGATTTGTTCTTTATCAACTTTAGGTATTTTCCATTCATCAATTGCTTTGCTAAAATCTTGTAAAATTAATTCATTTCTATTAATTACTCTCTTTATTTCTGAAGATTCAGAATCATCCGATTTAACACTACTAGCTGATCTACACAATAAAGGATCCATTTTATGATATCAAACAAGTTGCGGTCACTGCCTGTTATACCCTTTCTACGCCCAACACTTGGCTATCCACGGGTTCAGTTGGCATACCCAAAACTATTTATGATATTTTCAAATGGATACTTTATATTATAGTTGCTAGAAGGTTAAATAACTATCAAATGGCTCTGATACCAACAAATACAACACACAGGATCATTAAATAATACCATTAAATAATAACAACAAATACAACACACAGGATCATTAAATAATACCATTAAATAATACCAACACAGCAAAAGTTTAGGGTTCCTGCAACCTTAATCTGGGATCCCCAGAATTAAGTCAGAGTGTGGAGGGAAAAGAGAAAGGTGCCGTCAACACGGACTTAACAGAAACAAATTTAAGCAATTTTATTTAAATACACAATATTTTATACTTACAAAGGTTTTATATTTAGACTTTCGCCAACTTTGAACGCTTACAGAGAACTGAGAATAAGAGGGAGAGAGGGATTTCTAGTAAAGAGAGGGATTTCTAGCTTATCTAGCCTATATCTTCACAAGGGGAGAGGCTCCCTATTTATAACAAAATTAAGAATCTTTACTGTTGGTCTTTTACTGTTGATGAATAGTGGTTGGTCTGCCACCGAATCTTGACCTTTACTATAGATGAATAGTGCTTAACCTTACTGTGGATGAACAGTGCTTGACCTTTACTGTGGATGAACAGTGCTTGACTTTTACTGTGGATGAACAGTGCTTGGTCTGCCACCGAATTTTGATTTTTACTGCTGAAAATTAATGGGTAAAGGAATAAGGTTCCTTCTGCCTGTTTTATATGGAATCAGAACAAGATGAGGACGATGATGTGTCCTTCTTTTTCTTTTCTTTTCTTTTTAATTTTTCTTTTCTTTTTTCTTTTTGCTTTATTTTTTCTTTTCTTGCTTTTGCTTTTTTATCTGCTTTACTTTTAATTTTTATGGTCTGCAGAATATTGTTTTCATCACTGTCTTCAAAGGAAGATATAGATACTGCGGAAGATGATGATGAAATGAATTTATTCTTGTCTTTATGACTTGTCTTAGAGGAAGATTTACCAGATGATGCGCCTCTAGTTTTACTGGAAGATGGATTTACTGGAAGTTCTGAGCTGGTTGAAAGTTGTTGAAACATTTCTTGACAGATCAGTTTATATTCTTCTAGGGTTTTAGCCGCAGCTAACCTGGCTTGACACTGTGCTTTCTGGATTCCAAATGTAGGGTTATCCGGAATAGCTAATGTACTAGCATAGGTTAATGTTGGCATGGAGGAGCTAGCTACTTTAGTCCGAATCCATTGACTGATCTTTATTTCAGTGGTGGTATTTTTGAAAGATCCCCACCATTTTATTTTGTGTCTTTTTACCAATATAGGAATTTGAGTTCCTGGAACATATTGATAATCAAAATTCATATAACACACATGAAATATATATAAAGCAAATATTTTTTCCCTAGAAAGCTGACGAGTGATATATCTACTTGGTATTTTAATTTGACATGTGACATATTCCTCTAATTAGGCTTCCACTTGGCATGGTTTAATTTGATTATTTAATATATTAATGTATTAGTTTGTTTGGATTTATTTTGAATTAGTGTTTTTGATTCGGTTTAGTTTGATTATTCAATGTATTAATGTATTGGTTTGGTTTATATTTATTTTGAGTTAGTATTTTTGATTTGGTTTAATTTGATTATTTGATGTATTAATGTATTGGTTTGGTTTAGATTTATTTTGAATTAATGTTTTTTGGTTTGGTTATTTAATGTATTAATGGCTTTAATTAATTATTATTAATTTTTAATTTTTAAAAAATGATAAAGTTTAATAATTATGAATTATTCAATTAACGTATTAATATATTGTTTTGTAACAAATGTTTACTCTCAAATCTGTAAAATAACAAATATTTCCTCTAATAACAATTTTCTATCTTTAACGTATCTTTAACATTTCCTATCCAAACTTTAACCAAATAGCTCTATCTAAAACACAAGAAATAGAAAGTTGAGCTAACTCATAGGCCACATAATTTGCCTCCTGTCGAAGACGACAACACTGAAATACAGGAAAACTGCTAACCAAGCTAAGAACATCCATCATGCGAGTTCTAAATTCCATTTTAGGGACAAACGTTATTCATCGCAACTTTAATTTTTTAACTATTAATAAATTAAATTATTTTTTTAATTAATTTCTTTTTAAATTTAAGATAATCTATCGTGGCATTGCGCGGGTCAATCCACTTGTATTATCTTTAACAATAATTATATTAAATTTAATATTTAATATTTAAGAGTTTTATAATAATTATATTAAATTTTAAATTTTAAATTTAAGAGATTTTCTTATCTCTTCCTTGAAATGCTAAACTGTAATTCCGACAACAAAGCTTGAACATTAACGGTGACACCAAGCAACTGTCGGGCCCGATCCGGCGAGCTAGGGGATTGATCTCGCTCAACTGATGCCAGAATCGGACTCTTGGCAGAAAAATGAGTCAAATGGTGTAAAGAGTGCTCAGTTTCGAGCAAGTACGATTTTTCAGCCACCGTGCACGGCGGAGACGGCGGCAATGATCCTCTTCGCGTGGATCACGAAAATAAAATATGATTTTCGATCGGTACATTATAAGGCCTAGTTGCTCGATTTCGATATAAAGTTCAAAACTCAAATTAATTAATTAATTAATTGAATATAAGGTTAATTGAATTAGTAGAAATTGGAGTTTTATGAATTTAAATACAAATAATTGAAATATGTGAACATCATATATAGAATCGGACTTCTAGGTAGTTAATGGATAATAGACTTTCACAGAAAATCAAAATGCTTAAATTTCAAATTATCAATCAAATTAATATGTAGATATTGTTAATTATGGTTAATTAAATTATAAAAGGAAAATAACAATTAAAGTACATTGGTAGTATAAGTCAATTATATTGTAATGTGTGATTATTAGGAAAGTCCGATACGTAGAAATGAGTAATGTTGGAATTTTGAAAAAAAAAAAAGAGAATTATTAAAGAACTGGACTAGTTAAAATATTAAATGGGAATAACTAAAATTTTTAATATAACTAATACTATTGACTAATGTTGCTAATATTATTAATATTATCGTTATTATGGAACATTAAATTACTAACGACACTGATATGAAAGAGATAAACAAATAAACCAATAAATAAGAGTACCGAATTTATATAGTTTAATAAATTAAATACTGACTTTAATTATTTAGCGAATAAGGATTTAATTTCTTGAATTATAATTCTTACTTAAATTTTCCGTCTAGATGCTTGTGAAGTTCCAGAACAGCAAAGCAAAAGCTGAGAGCGACAGTAATAAAGATAGTCTTTTAAAGGACAATAATGAACAGTGAGTAGTGTTAGATAATTCGTATCATCCGCCTGCATTCATGCATTCACGGCTAAATGCTACCATGCATTAATATGTTGAATTGCTATACTGTGCTGCACTATTTGTTGATATTAAAAATTGCTTGATTACCTGTGATGTGATGTTACTGTGCCTTGTTTGTGTGGAATTGGGATGAAGTGGGTCACCATGGGTTTGTGAGACTGTTACTGTTATATGGATCCTGACTCTGATTACCGTTACCGTTATATACTATTATTGTTATATGGATCCTGATATTGATTACTGTTAGCCGTGTAAATGGAAGATCGGCGCCCCCATGTGCACCTGATAATACTATTTATACTGAAACCACAGGTTGGCTTCTTGTTGTTGCGCACCGGATAATCTAGATTTGATCGCAGCTCACAAGGTGGCCTCCTGTTGTGAGCGCCTGATGATCTAGTAATTACAAGCCATGAAATAATTATGAATCTAATATAAGAAAATGAGCAATTAGGTTGAATCGATAATAGACTTATGGAACTAGTGTGTATGTAAGGGATAGTTGGTATAAGCAAAAAAATTTATAATGTAAAAGTCCAGTTTGTAATAAATGTATTAGACGTTATATAATTAAGATCCTAGCACATGTAGGATGCGTAATGTAAAAGATGATGAATAACATTAAATCATAAATAGGGAATGAATTAACCAGAGTATATAAAAAAATTGATGATAAAATAAATAACTAAATAAATAAAGATATAATAATAATAATAATATAAATATAAATATAAATAATAAATCAAAATAATCATAAAATAAAAATAACTTTTGGAAAAATTTAAAAATTTGGACCAATTTACTTAATAAACTAGTAGTAGCGAAAGTAACAGTACTGATGGAGATTAGGATGTTCTTGGTTTAAGAAGATCATTTAGGGATGAAATATGTAACAGTAGATTAGAATTAGATGATTTGAGGATTGTCCTCGTGGAGATAGACAATTCATTTGTTTTGTTAAATACCAAACGGTTTTAGAAAATACAATGAGTATTGATTTTCAAACTTCATGAAAATATTTTTATACCATGATTGAGATTGGTTTTAAAATGAAATAAAAGTAAATGCAAATTTCTATTAAAATAATTTCAAGGTTTTGTGTGAGTGACGTGCCGATGTCTTTTTTAAAGTGGAAAGAGAAAATTATTTTGAAAGTTTTAAATAGCCAGTTACCTATAGAATGGTCAACCTAGATTGTAGTCGTTAACTCAGTAGTCGAATGTTTGAATAAACGATTAATCGAACAATTTATATCGGTGAAACAATGTATGGTAGAAATATTAGTAAATGAAGACTCTTAAATTGCTCATAAATCCTTAGTTGACCCATTTGATAAAAATTTATATTATGAGAATTAGTATAACTAAATCTATTGAGATAGAAATTTTCTTAAGAATAAGAAATCGAAATCGATAAAACTTAAAAAGAACTGAAATTTTTAGTACTATGCCTTTTAGACTATAATGACTTGTGACAAATTAGAACTAGAGAGACGTGACATTTAAATTCAAACTTTTGGGTAGTTGCTAGATCATAAGAGAAACAGTCAACTCTAGGGGATGTTCTGGAGTAAAGGATATATTAATAAAATACAATTTAAACGTGTGGCATTTAATTTCTCTAGGCTTTTCGATAAGTATAAAAAATTAATAAAGTTAAATCCTGACAGGATGGTTGTCGATAAAGAGAATATTCGAAGTTGATTCCTCTGTGAGACGATGCTTTGACTTGATTTGATTAGGGGGCTATCTTAAAATGGTACCAGTATTAGATGTAAACAATCCATGAGTTGTATATTAAGCAATTAAACTTAAAAGGGAAAGTCTGAGAATAGTTATTAAATTAGTGGAATTTATAATTATTAGTTGATATTAATTGAGAAAAATTAAGTGAAACGAACCGTGAGGTGATTGATAAAAATTTTGACATGCCAGGGAAAGGAGGAAAGATCTGAACTAAATCAGGGCTAGACCTGGTACTAACTTGAGAAACTAGAGATGATCAGATTAAATGGACAAAGTTAAGGTAGTTATAAATACCTTGCTAGACTTAAAAAAAAAAAAAAAAAAAAAGATGAGATAGATAAATTGATACTATATTTTAAAACTTGGATGGAAAATTAAACAATTAGCTTATGTATTATAAATGTGGAGTAGGACCTTGCTATTATTTCATAATTAAGGTATAAACTGAACTTTCATATGGAAACGAATAAATTATTTAGTTGACGCAGAGTTGGGTGAAAGAAATTGAGTTAGTGATGTCTACTTACTTGGTGTGATGTCAGAATTGTAAGACAACGTTAGGTCGAGACTTAAGAACTGTTATTGAAATAATAAATATTAGGTTGAAAACGATAGTGATCGGATAAGCCGTGAAAAATCATGATTCGTAGTATAAAGAAACTAAGTGGAAGAAAACTTAATGAGTATGCTTCAATATCCTTAAAATGAATTAATAAGCAACATAAGTGACATGAGAGGTTATTATGAAAGTCATCATTTAAATTTAAAATGATATATATTTTTATTTTTAATCTCTTAATATGTAGGGTCTAATTTCGTTATGAATTAAAAACTTACAAAAAGAATTAATCAGATATAATCTAATTGGTCTTTTTACATTTCATATAAGAGTTTTCGAATTTAAATTCTCTCCGCTGCAGCTTTACATATCCAGTTTAGGTCGAAAATATATAATATAGAACAGTCGGGCAATATTTGATAGTGTAATCTGATTTTTGTTGCTTATATGAAAGGGTCAAAGGGTCAATTTGAATTTACTTGAGACATTTGGACTAATAGTAGAATATTGGAAGTGACCCCACATTAACTCAAAATCATTGTCAAAGTTTTAAAAGTTGGGGACAAAATAGGATTCAAGGTTGGGGACCAGGAAAATCCAAAAGCAAAGACTGAATGATGACAATTACTCTATGTTGAGTCCTTATCAAAGATGATAAGGAAACAAGTAGAGGAGGTTCTTCTTAATTAAGGTGTTATCCACATTTGGTCCCATAACAAAAAGCCTTATATTACATTTTTTTTATTGTCACTTGTTTTTCTTCATTTCCTACCAAGGGTTTGTATTTTTTGTGTTTTAAAAAATTTCTTTCACAAAAATATATATGATCTACTGTTTATACTGGGATAAATTGGAGCAGAGAAATAATGAGATTTTTGATAGCGTTCTTAATGAAATTTAAATTTTTTAAAATGACTTTATTTATAACCAATTAGAGAATTATATTTTATTTTTTGGTTTTAATTTTATTTTTTAATAAATATATATGATAATAAGACATTTGAAAATTTGTATATTTTATTTTTTAAATATTTGATTACGTTTTTATTATAATTTAAAATATTTTATTTAGGAGAGAGATAAAAAAAGAAAAACAAGTATATTTTTATAATCTTTTTTCTTTATATTTGTATAATTTGATTGGATATATATTTTAAAAATAAATTTTCAGTAGAATATACATAATTAAGCCTTTTAAAATTTTAAAATTTTAATTTTTTAAAATTTATTTCTAAATAAAATGAAATATATATGTGTGGGATGACAAATAATTGAAAATTTTAATTTTACAAATATATATAATATATTATTGTTATATTTATATGTCTATATATATTCAAACGTATTTATTAGGTGATATTGTATGATGGTACATATATAATTAGAATGAATTTTAGATAAATGACAATATAAATTGAATTGACGTATATGTATATATATACTTACTATTTTATTAATTAACCATTATATTCACATTAATCTTATACATAATTTGATTTTAACATTATAAAAATATAAGACGAAAATTATAATCAATATTTAATATTAAAAAACAAAAACGAGTATAAATAATAAGTAAAAGTGAGCAATGAAATTGAATGAGTTCGAATAATGAGTACAGTCAACGTGCAATACACGTTATAAAAAATGGTATATATAAAAGTACGAATGAGGGAAAATTAGATTGATAGAAATGTCATTAAAGAGTTTAATTTTATTGATTGAAAAATAAAAGTAGTTTAATTTTGATTTGGTTATTTTAATTTTCTATTTAAATCTAAATTTTTTTAGAAAGTATAATCTAATTCAAAATAAGAAATTGTTCGGTTCAGTCTCATTTTAATTAGAAAGGTGTTAATTACCTGACGATATACTTTTTTTTGGAAGGTGAAACTGCAAACTTCATTAACGTAAATCATCTAACAAAGAATCAACAATGAGAGAAGAAGAGACAAGACCTCACTCCTTCATATCAGATACAGAATTGACATGAGTTTTAAAAAGATGAGCAACCCTATTCACTGACCATTTAGCTGATGATTTTTTATTTAAATATTGTATAATGAAATCAATATATATATATATAAAGCAAATATTTTTTCCCTAGAAAGCTGACGAGTGACATATCTACTTAGTATTTTAATTTGACATGTGACATATTCCTCCAATTAGGCTTCTACTTGACATGGTTTAATTTGATTATTTAATATATTAATGTATTAGTTTGTTTGGATTTATTTTGAATTAGTGTTTTTGATTCGGTTTAGTTTGATTATTCAATGTATTAATGTATTGGTTTGGTTTATATTTATTTTGAGTTAGAATTTTTGATTTGGTTTAATTTGATTATTTGATGTATTAATGTATTGGGTTGGTTTAGATTTATTTTGAATTAATGTTTTTTGGTTTGGTTATTTAATATATTAATGGATTTAATTAATTATTATTAATTATTAATTTTTAAAAAATGATAAAGTTTAATAATAATGAATTATTCAATTAACGTATTAATATATTGCTTTGTAACAAATGTTTACTCTCAAATCTGTAAAATAACAAATGTTTCCTCTAATAACAATTTTCTATCTTTAACGTACCTTTAACATTTCCTATCTAAACTTTAACCAAATAGCTCTATCTAAAACACAAGAAATAGAAAGTTGAGCTAACTCATGGGCCACATAATTTGCCTCCTGTCGAACGACAACACTGAAATACAGGAAAACTGCTAACCAAGCTAAGAACATCCATCATGCAAGTTCTAATTGGTCGTGTGGGCTGCAAATGTAATACAGTTTCAATTCGAGTTCAAATTTTCGAATTGGGCCTAAGCCCAAAATAGATTATTCGGAAATTTTCGATTTGAGAACAGTTAAAATTTTCAAGAAATAAGATGAAACACCAGCGATTAATCTATTGTAAATATATATAAATTAATTATTCTAAAATTAAAATCATTACTATTAATATTTTTATTATTATTGAGTAAATGGAGGAAATGTTACTGAACCTAATAAAAATAATTAAAATAAATTGAACCGGACTCGGGAATTAAATTGATTTTTTGAAAACTACATGAATAACCCAAAAACCAAGTGGAAAACCTGCAAACCGAGCAAGAACCAAGCCGAATCATTGAATTAGACCAAACCAATTTGAATCGAACCGGAATGGTCTAGAAACTTTAGGCTTCTCTTTTCTTTTCTTCTTCTTCCTCCTCCATTGCGTGACAACCCCTCCTCCTCCTCCCTTCCCATCTCCAAACCACTGTTCAGCAAGGTCTAGGTGGCGATCAACTCGCCTGACGCTGGAGGTCATGTTTTCGACCACCTCTAACGTAAAAAGAACCTCCATTAATGCAAATCGGACCTGTGCAAAGCAGCACCCTGCATCTCGATCTCCGGCGACTTCTCGCCATTTCCGAAAGGTTCAACGTGAAGGATGGGAACTGATCGACTTTCCCCGCTTAAACGATCATTTTTCCCTCGGTCAATTCCGACAACAAAGCTTGAACATTAACGACGACACGAAGCAACTGTCGGGCCCGATCCTGCGAGCTAGGGGACTGATCTCGCTCAACTGATGCCAGAATCAGACTCCTGGCAGAAAAACGAGTCAAATGGTGTAAAGAGTGCTCAGTTTCGAGCAAGTACGATTTTTCGGCCCCCGTGCACGGCGGAGACGGCGGCGGTCCGGCGAGACTCCAGCGAGGACTTCAAGAGGCAGAATGATCCTCTTCACGTGGATCACGAAAATAAAATCTGATTTTCGATCGGTACATTGTAAGGCCTAGTTGCTCGATTTCGATATAAAGTTCAAAACTCGAATTAATTAATTAATTAATTAATTGAATATAAGGTTAATTGAATTAGTAGAAATTGGAGTTTTATGAATTTAAATACAGATAATTGAAATATGTGAACATCATATATAGAATCGGACTTCTAGGTAGTTAATGGATAATAGACTTTCACAGAAAATCAAAATGCTTAAATTTTAAATTATCAATCAAATTAATATGTAGATATTGTTAATTATGGTTAATTAAATTATAAAAGGAAAATAACAATTAAAGTACATTGGTAGTATAAGTCAATTATATTGTAATGTGTGATTATTAGGAAAGTTCGATATGTAGAATTGAGTAATGTTGGAATTTTCGAAAAAAAAAGAGAATTATTAAAGAACTGGACTAGTTAAAATATTAAATGGGAATAACTAAAATTTTTAATATAACTAATACCATTGACTAATGTTGCTAATATTATTAATATTATCGTGATTAAGGAACATTAAATTACTAACGACACTTATATGAAAGAGATAAACAAATAAACCAATAAATAAGAGTACCGAATTTATGTAGTTTAATAAATTAAATACTGACTTTAATTATTTAGCGAATAAGGATTTAATTTCTTGAATTATAATTCTTACTTAAATTTTCCTTCTAGATGCTTGTGAAGTTCCAGAACATCAAAGCAAAAGCTGAGAGCGGCAGTAATAAAGATAGTCCTTTAAAGGATAATAATGAACAGTGAGTAGTGTTAGATAATTCGTATCATCCGCCTGCATTCATGCATTCACAGCTAAATGCTACCATGCATTAATATGTTGAATAGCCATACTGTGCTGCACTATTTGTTGATATTAAAAATTACTTGATTACCTGTGATGTGATGTTACTGTGCCTTGTTTGTGTGGAATTGGGATGAAGTGGGTCATCATGGATTTGTGAGACTGTTACTGTTATATGGATCCTGACTCTGATTACCGTTACTGTTATATACTGTTACTGTTATATGGATCCTGATATTGATTACTGTTAGCCGTGTAAATGGGAGATCGGCGCCCCCGTGTGCACCTGATAATACTGTTTACACTGAAACCACAGGTTGGCTTCTTGTTGTTGCGTACCGGATAATCTAGATTTGATCGCAACCCGCAGGGTGGCCTCCTGTTGTGAGCGCCTGATGATCTAGATTGGATGGAGACCACCGGGTTGTCTCCTGTTGGTACTGAAAAAGAAAAAAGAGACTGGAAAAATAATGAGAGGACTGGTCGTGTGAGGATTATACCAGTCGGCCAGATTGGGGGATTGGCTCCCTGGTGCACACGTGAGTGGATGGGCCATGTGGGAGGACGGCTCATCGCGGTTTCAGTGACTCCACTGACTAATTTCCACGTGATATGATTATATGAAGGTAATAATACTTGTGATTGCTGTTGTATTGTCATTTGTGTGACAAGCTGCATGATCATATAATTAAACGGTGACCAGATAAAAATATTTTAGGATCTGTGTGATTGTGTGGGGTGAGAGGGTTATCTAATTCTATTCACTGAGTTTATCACTCACCCCCCCCCCCCCCTCCAACCCTCCCCAGGTAATAGATGGAACGAAGAATCTTGGAGTCCAATCGAACGAGATACGGATCGATAAAATTAATAATCATTGTATTGAATATGTAAATGCAAGGGATAGTAAATTAGGGAGTAGAGTTCCGCAATTGTATTCCAAATGGGTTGTAAATGAATAAATAAAGTATAGATATTTATTATATGGATTGTACTTTGGATATATTTGTGAAATAAGTTATTGGGCTTGAAGCCACAATTATAAACATGATATGGATTAGCTAATAAAGGCTTACTACGGGCCTCGGAGGCCTTAAGCCCACCCAGGTCCTAATGCTAGTCCGACCCGCGCAAATGGGTCGTGACATAAACTCATCATCTTTTTTTTCTCTATTTCAGAGAATGGGAACTGCTCAATGAAAAATATATATTAAAGAAAGTTTGCTAACTTGGGAATGATTTGTATATTCTAGAATTTCTTTTTTCTTTTTTTTTTTGAAGCAAAGAATTTTTTTTTTCATTACCCTCATATATGTAAATTCTAAACTGGCTTAGATTATGAAATGATATTATTTTGGTGACAGGAATTGATGAGAAGAATATGTTTGTCGTGAATAAATTGATTCACATAAAAGGTGTTCTCGAAGAAAATTTTTAAAATTGGCCCACTATTTCAAGGTATACTACATCTAATATATGCTTATCTATTTATTTTTTTAAATACATTTTATATATTTATTATACCTTAATCTATCATACTTGGGTTCATTCTATGTTTATAGAGGGAGATCAAACCAACTTTAAAATTGAAGCACCATTTGGAGTTGAGGCATCAAAGTTTCACCCTCGTGTCAAATACATTATCTTGAATGAATAGTTTCGCCCTCGTATCAAATACATTACC
This sequence comes from Jatropha curcas, assembly GCF_041381405.1. Classification (NCBI taxonomy): domain Eukaryota; kingdom Viridiplantae; phylum Streptophyta; class Magnoliopsida; order Malpighiales; family Euphorbiaceae; genus Jatropha; species Jatropha curcas. Next base: position 22,998,524 of record NC_143153.1, read on the forward strand.
GTGGATGAATACCTTAATATCTTTTTTTATGTTGACGCGCTTTTAATATTATCTTGCTGCCAACTTTAAAGTTTCTTTTTTTATCAGTATTTTTTAATATGCGTTACAAGTTATTTATATTCATTGATACTAGTTGTACTTACTCGTTCCATTTACTATTTTAAAAAGTAATCTTTCTCTCCATTCAAATTTTCTGTTTAAGTTTTTTTTTTTTTTGGGTACTCATGATTTATTTAATTTATTTTTCTAAGAGATTAATATAGATAATATGTTTCAAAATTATGAAGGTGTGTTATTTTTATTAATTAAATGGATTACAAACTTTTCTCTTATTATCATAGGTAAATCTTGAGTACATATGTATATCACGAATCAATTATATACTCTAATATATAAAATAAATGCATTAAAATATAACGTTTAATTATATAATGAATTTCTAAATAAGAATTAATAGATAAAAATTTAATTTCTTCTAAAAAATAAATAAAAATTTAATTAAGATATTAAGTAAAATAACTCTTAAAACAAAAGAGGAGAATGATAAAGCAAAGAATTCTTATTAATTGAACTCTATGACAAATTGTAATAAATCATATATATAATAGTCAAGAAAGGGAGAGAAAGAAATTCAGTTACAATAATTAATAAAAATTATATGCGTATATATATTTCACATAATCCTGATTGCCGCCGAAGAACGTAATTATATGTGTTCTATCGTTGCATTAGAAGAAATGTTTTTTCTTGAGGTTCAAAAGTGTCTAAAAAATTAGGTCTAAATTCATTAAATAATTTAAAATTAAAAAATATTTTTATTTTTTTATTGTTTAAAATTAAATAATTTTTTTATTATTTATCCTTTAATTTTTTAAATAATAAAATTAAAATCTTTAAAAATATTTTTATCAACTTTAAATTTAGTAAGAGTATCTTGGTTAATTCAAACGTTCCATTTTTTATTCCTACTTTTATATATATCAGTATTATTATAGATTAAAATTCATAATTTAAGTACAAATAGAAACTCTTTTAATTAATATAATAAGAATTCTTAGTGAATAATTATTAAAATCATAATCTAAATCCTTATAAAATAAATTGTTAATTTCAATTAATTTGTAATTTCAAGTTGAGAAGCTTTATAATAATTAAAATTCTTGATTGAAATAAAAATTCTAAAAAAATTCCTAATTGAAATAAAGAAAACTATACAAATTAATAGCAATAAGTATGTCAAATAAATCCACTATTATTTCCTAGTTTGAGTCAAATACAATGAAACCGCTGTATATTGATGTTATTGAGAAAAAAAAAATGTTATAACCATATGACTTAAAAACATGCACCCAACTGATGTTATGAAAATTAAAAATGAATTCATAAAATGAGATTATACTTACCAAAAAAGAAGACATAATTGCAAGCTCAATAATTTCAAGAAACAAATTTTTAATAGTCAAAAGCAATAGAATAATAATAATAATAATAATAATAATAATAATAATAATATACAGTGATGTGATACGAAACTTTCCTAATTAGGATATGACAAAAGGCAAATTTCTAATTAGAATTATATTAAACTTTCTAATAGAATTTAGATTCAAATAAAAAATTAACAAAACAATCAAAATTCATATTTAAAATTAGATTAAACTTTTAATTTGAAAACTAAAAACTTACAAATAAATCAAAACTTAACATGGGGGTTTTAGAAAATCAACGTTTCATATTCTTACTTTTATATATAATATAGATATAAATTATAGATTATAGAATAATTTACCTTGTTGCATCAATAAAAGTAAAAATATTTAAAAATAAATAAATAAAGAAAAGCATGCAGTAAATTATTAGATTCTAAATCTCTTGGCATCACGCATGGTCACACAGTAAGCTTGATAAGCTTATATACTATTGTCAACAATTGTATCCATAGTTACGGACTTGGATAATAATAATGTGTGAATAGTGAAATAAAAAAGTTGTTTAGGCTTTTCACAGTGGTGTTTTTAGGCATCACAGCCAACACACAACTTCAAGGATGGAGAAACTCAAGATAATATATTTATTATGTAAGAAAGTATTAATATCTATTAATTTATATATAGGGAGAGTCAAAATATATATAAAAAAAAAATACTAAGGGGTAAAGATTATGGTATCAATTCATACAATAAGATTATATTTACTGCAAGAATAAAGCATGATTGCAAACTCAATAATTTCTAATTAGCAAGAGTTTAATAATTCTTAATAGTTAAAAGCAACAAATTCTTGATAATCAAAAGTAAATTAAAACTATACATATATATAGTGATATAATAGGATAAATTCCTAATTAAAATACGATTAAACTCCTAAATTATATTGCATATCAAGGCATAGTCTAGTTAAAACTTCGTATGCGACCTGAGGTTCGAATCCCTCTCACCAAATACTTAAAAAAGCTCCTAATAATATTCAAATTTTACTACACAAATAATATTAACCAATAATATTATATTAAATAGATAAACGTTCTATAAATAAAAATATATATTGATTTATAGTAAATATCCCATTTATTGTATTAAATCAAATAATAAAAATTTTTAAATAACAATCAAATCCGCTGCATTGATCCTATTCAATTAATTTTAATCCAAGTATGCTTAGCCCTGCAACAATCTAGTTTTTTTTTTTTATCAATTGTCAAAAAAAAAAAAAAAAAAAAAAAAAAAAAAAAAACGGAGCCAACCTTTCTTTATGTGTCTTCCCTACTAATCCAATGAACACGATTCAATATTTTAATAAATAAGAAAATAACAATTTTGCAATAAAAAATAATTAAAATTAGTTCCTACTTAGAATTAAATTAAACTTTCTAACATAATTTAAATTAAAATAAAAAATTAATATAACCAATCAAAATTCAAATAGGAAATTAATATCATAATCAATCAAAATTAAATTACATTTATTTTTCAACTAATAAAATTAAAGTCCTTAATGATATTTTTATCAATCCATAAACTTAGTAAGGGTATTTTAGGAACCCAATGTCCCCCCATTCATACTTTTATATATACTAGTCTTTTTTATGACATGCCTTGCACGTTGATTATGCTCGTTATATATTTATACTCTTTTAATTTTACATGTATATCAAAGCATAAGTTTTTGTTTAGATTAAAATAACTATGATTGCTTAATTTGTCTGAATTTTTTCGTACAAGCCATTTATAATGCTATTTCTTATGTACTTAATTATATTTTATTTATAATAAAGTGGTCTCAAAATAAAATTCAACCCAATCCCTTGACCTAATCCTTCAGTCCTTAATTTATAAATGCAGATACTTAAAACCTTAATAAGTGTCCCAAAAAAAAAAAAAAAAATCAAGTCATCACTCAATCTCCAACCTCCTACCTTCAACCCCAAATTAATAACTAGATATAACTATAAAGAAAAATAATAATAAATTATTTTTTACTGCTTGGTAAATGAAAGAAATGAGTAGATGATCTGAATTGAGAATGATGATTACTTTGGCTATAGTGATAGTATTACTTACCCAGTGCATTAGAGAAAATAATAAATGCACAAACACACAAATTCTTGAAACTCCAAAAAGTGACCAAAAATAAAAATATATAGTTCTTGGTTTTTCTAGTTTTATAAACATATTTTCTTTTAAGTCAAACATATTTATAATATAATAGAAAAAATATTAAGAAAAATATTAAGAAAATTAAAAATGTTTAATCATCAAGAAGTCATCTTTTATTGCAAGGGAGATATAAATTCCTTACTGAATTAAAGTGATATTAGTACAAATTAATTCAGTAATGAAAAAAAATTAAAAAAAAATTTGTTATTAAGAATAGAACTCCGTAACTGAACATATAATAAGAAATAAATTATATTAAAAAATTATCAATTTGAATTTCAAAAACAAATCTCTTTTTTAACAGGAAATGCTATAATTTAATGAAATTTGATTTTGATAGATAAAAAAAAAAAAGATTATAGCCAAGTCAATAAATGAAAATTACAAAGCAAATAGTGCTAGGATCTAACTTTGTTTGTCTATTTTTCTAAGTTGCAAATTTAAAATAAATAAATAAGTAAGTTAATTAATTAATAAAAATGATTACATAAAAGAAACGTTCCATCATTGCCAAATAACCATTAATTTTTCCTACAATCATATAGAAAAAGAAGAGTATACTTTTTTCTTTTTTATTATCTATATGTGTTTATTTAAAAAAATAATTTTTAGAAATTATATTGAATCAAATAATAAAATGTAATTTTTCTTTTTTTTTTGTCCTAACCACAGATATTTCGAGCCCACTGGACTAGAACTAAAATTAAAATATTATATTATTATCATATTTAATATGTACTTTATATAATATATAATATAATTTCTAAAAAAGAACCAGATTTAAATAGGAAATCATGTCACCAATTAAAATTAGATTACCATTATTTTTCAACCAATAAAATTATAAACTTTAATGATATTTTTTTTAATCAATAAAGTTAGTAGAGATATTTTTGGTGATTTCAATGTTCTCCCTCCTTATTCATACTTTTATATATATATCAGTTTTTTTTATGACATGCGATGCACGTTGACTATATTAGTTATATGCTCATTTTTTATATTTGTTTAACTTTTTTATTTATATAATTACAGTATAAATTCTTATTTAGATTGCAATAAATATAGTGATTTTTATATATACAGTAATTTTTTTAATTATATCTCTTGCACTATAATATCTCATTAAAAAATTGATATATTTGTTTCTCCCTTCAAAATAGCAATTTAAATATGAAATATGACATCTATATTTTCTTCAACATACCAGTTCATATAGTTTTTATTGTAGAATAGTTGCTTTTATTTTTTATTTAAGTGCCAAATTAATTTATAAAAATCATCATATAGCTTTTATTTTACGTTTTATAATTAACTTATATGTTTTATCAATAACTTTCACTATAATCTCTTTTAGTAAATAAATATACTTTAACAATAGAATAAGAAACTAATCTAATAAATCAAATTAAATATTTACAAATAATAATTATTTTTATTTTTAATTTTTTATCTAATCAAAATCATGAAATCATTTAAAATTTTATTAATAAAATTATATTCCTTACCAGAAGAATAGAATTTGAATTAAATAAGATATCAATGTAATTTAATCAAATTTGAGATGTTTAAAAATAAAATTTTTTATCTTATTTTTTTGCCAACCAAATCAGAGTGCCATGCAATTTGTAATTCAAGAAATTTAACCAAACCCTTATTAAATCAAAATCTTAATTATCTAGATATATTATTTAAAATAAATTCAAAAAAACAAAAAATTTCAAATTTCTCATATTTACACATATGCATTTAAAATAATAATGTTGAAGATAAACAATAATATTAAATAAAAATATAATAATAAATAATAATAATAATTTATTATTGATAATTTATATAATAATATAATGAAATAAAATATAATAAGACATAATAAGATAATAGTAGTAAAATTTTAAATTTTCGAATGCTTAATTATCTATATGTATTTATCTAGTAAAAAAAATTAAAAAAAATATCCAATCAAATTATATATATATATTATGTTAAAATTTTTTTAATTGGCTATGATTAAGGATAATTTAGAGTACCTTAAATTTTATAAGGATAATATAGAAAATCTCTTTATTCCCCCTATTTCCACTTTTATATATAGTATATATAGATTTAATGATTTTAATTTTATAAGAAATAATTATAATTGTAATTGATTAAATTATTTTTTATAAATTTGAAAAAAAAAAGAAAATTGAAATTGCATTCTAGTGTTTTTTTGTAATATGCGTTGCACATTATTATTATTATTTGGTATCACTCGTTGTGTATATTCATTAATTTGTTCTTATATAGTATTAAATATGATTGTAACAATGTTAAACATGATTTTATGTATAATAATTTTAAATTAAAATTTATCTCTATTTAAATAATATTCATATTATAAGTGAATAGTCTTTTTCTTAAACTAATTTTAATATGATAGGATAATATTAAATGTGAAACGATCCGAAAATTTAATTTCATAGAATTTTCATTTAAAAAAATAAAATTTTTATTTCAACCAATAATATTACACCAGCTAGTATTTTATTATTGCTAAACTAGACCCGTAAACCAATTCGATTTTTTTCGAAAACCAAGCTAATTGAGCCAAATCATAGAATTAGACCAAACCGGTTCGAATCGAACCGGAATGGTCTAGAAGCCCAAGATTTTTCTTTCTTTTCTTTTTCTTTTTCTTTTTTTTCTTTCTTTCCCCTTCTCCTTCCTTGCGCCAGTGACAGCGCGCGACCTCACTGCCTCTCCTCTCTGGTTTTCCGACCACCAGAACCAGCGCCTCCTCGCCGTCGACTCCTCGCCGCAGCAGCCCGCCTTCCTTCCCTTCTCTCCGTTTCCGTTTCTGGTGAGCGCAAGAGTCACAGCGAAGCTGGGGACCTTAGCGCGATCGAGACAGTCGCGTCTCCGTCCTTCCTTCCGAGCAACTCCGACTATACTCTCCGACGAGGTAAGTTGATTGTCCTCCCATTTCACTCCTTTAGAAATCATTTTGCATAGATTAGGCGATTTAACGCAGGAATTGATCAAAATGGGACTTAGGGATTTAAGAAATAAAAATTGGGATTTTGTTAGATATTGACATAAATTGTAGTAGTTGGCTATAGAACTGAGTTCTATATGAAATTTGCTGCGTCTTGGCGTAAGAATTGCAAGATTTAGGAACCAAGGTACCTCCAGCCACCATAGACGGCGGCGACAGCGGTGGATTCGGTGACCAGATTTCCTCATAGGCAGTATATTCCAATTTTTTTTACATAGAATCTAGTTTTGCAATTAGTTTTTGCACTTTGATATTGTATAGTGTTCGAATCATTAGACGACAGAAATCGAAAATTAGGCTTCTAAGCCGTAAATATCACAGAAAGTTAAATTAAGGAGGGGTTGGTAGAAATGCAGTAGCTAAGTTATTGGGTATTCTAATCACATGAATAAATTGGTTGTTAGCTTATTTTGTTAGCATGACTTGAGATTAAATCGAAGTTATACTTGGCTTATTAAAGGAAAATCTAGGATTTAGTGTTGTATATAATTGGTTATAGGTCATGAAATATAAATAGGTGCAGTCAAACAAACCATTTATTTGATTGTGATTAAATTTGAAAGGTGAAAATCAATGATGGGTATGCATATAAATAAGACTTATTGATTCAATTTAAGAAATTATTTTGTTTTTACTTATTAAGTAATTCATAGTAAATTATGGATTCAAGATATTGATTTTATAATTACTGTATAACGAAGAATGGTGGGTTGATAATGATAGGAGGATGGGGATTTTATTTAAAGTTCTTTACCTGGTGGATGGGCTGCCGATCGTTTTACGGTAATTTAAACTAGATGTTGAGTATGATTAAGGAGAGATGCTGTCGGGTGTTCGGCGGAATATTTAAAAGCTAATAGGCCAAGTGTATTATTAGAAATCATTAGTTGACTAATAGAGTTATAATAGGATACGAGTTACTATTGATTAAATTTATGGGTGCAAATAAGTGTAGTACAAAAACTTAGTAAATGCTAATAATTATACTAAGATAAGATGAATAATTATTCTACTAATAAATCAAATAGATTATAAGTTAGAATTCAAACATTGATCGAGAAATCTTAAACACATAACTTCAACTGGGAAAATACGACAATTGCATTTAAGATAGTGTACCATTTGTTTGAACTATAGGATAGTTTATAAGCTGGTCTTTAAAAGATTTCAATATTATTTCAGCAAGTAGCATTGTAACTAGAACATAAAATTTGTAATATCTGTAATTGTGTTCTTATATGCATATAGATATATAAAAGATTTTATTTATTTGTCAATTAGCTAAAGAAGCTGATTATATTTATGTGAAGCAAAGAATGTTCAGTAATATTATTGGAACACGTTTGAAGGTTATTATAAGTTGTGAATTAATAGTTGAATGTTGACATTATTATTTGGATGGAGGAAGGGAAATTTAACTGTTTGATCGCCCGACGGATGGGCTGTGTGCATTGAATGATTAATATATATATTATTGTGATATTTGAGTAGGTAAATAGCCCAATTTTTAGGGGAGGTGCTGGCGAAATTTCGATAGAACTTAGACTAGTTTTAGTTAACAATATAAAGTAATAAGTTTATTTAGAATAATTCTATAACTTAATACATAATAAATAAAGTATTCTAATTATTTTACTATCATCACTATTTACTTAATTATTCAATTACTTATTTATTTTCATTGTTATTGTTTATTTTCATTATTATTATTTATTCTATCATTGTTGTTTATTGTTAATATTATTTATTTATTTGCATTTGAGTATGAATGTCTAATTGTGCATTGCATTCCGATGTTTAACTTTGCAATATTTCTGCAATTAATTGCAATGCTTGATTAGTTGTGATGTGACAATGCCTTGCTTTGTTTGTGTGGAATTGGGATGAAGTGGGTCACCATGGGTTTGTGAGACTGTTTCTGTTATACGGATCCTGATTCTGATTCTGTTATATTCTGATTCTGTTATATGGATCCTGATTTTGTTTCTGTTAGCCGGGTAAATGGGAGATCGGCGCCCCCGTGTGCACCTACCGTTACCGTTACTGTTAACCACAGGTTGGCTTCTTTATTGGGCGCACCGGATAATCTAGATTTGATCGCAGCTCGCAGGGTGGCCTCCTGTTGTGAGCGCTTGATGATCTAGATTTGATGGAGACGACCGGGTTGCCTCCTGTTGGTATGGAAAAGAAAAGAGAGAATGGAAAAATAATGAGAGGGCTGGTCAAGTGAGGATTAGACCGGTCGGCTAGTATGGGGGATCGGCTCCCTGGTGCACATGTGAGAGGATGAGCCATGTGGGAGGACGGCTCATCGGGGGTTCGGTGACTCCACTGACTAATTTCCACGTGATGTGATTATATGAAGATGTTAATAACTGTGAGTGCTGGTGATATGCCATTTGTGTGACTGGCTGTGTGAGCATATACCTAGTCGGATGACTAGGTTGATATATTTATACAATTGTGTGAATGCATGTGTTGTGCAATAATTATTATTCATTAATACACTCACATCTCTTTTGTTCAAATCTTTCAGGAAGTAGCATTTTCTAAATCCCAGCTATAGCTCTGCTCTTCACCGTTAAAAAGAAATTCGCTAATTTTAGTATTGATCAATTAAATAGATAAATGTCCGAAGACTTATATGTATACATCCGTCAGTAAACTCCGCAGTTATAGAACTTGTATATTTTTAAGTTGTGTATTATTATAGATGGAATAATTCTGTGAGCCTGTATTATAACTATAGTGTATTGTAAGCAGGGAAATTTGTAAATGTTTAAAATTTTATTGAGATAGCAAATTTGTAGTGTTTCAGGCTTGCTACGAGCCTCGGGGGCCTTAAGCTTACCTGGGCCCTAGTGCCGGTCCGGCCCATGGAAATGGGTCGTGACAAAATGCCAAGTACATTTAATAAAATAATTATAGGTGATAAAATAAAAAATATTATTAATTATAAGATTAAATTCATTTTTTTTTGAAAATGATAAATTTAGACTTAATTAGCATCGATTTCTAAAAAAAAAAAAAGCATAAAAGCATATGATTAGAAACAATCAACTGTTGATGAATTGGATCAAAGCGTTTCATTCATTTTCACACAATTAAAAGAGGAATAATATAATAATAGGAATAACATAATAATAAACACAAATACACGTATATTAAGTAATTTTTAATATATTATTATTCGTTTACAATTTTAAAATATATAAATTAAATACATATTTTTTGGATAAGTTAAAATAAATAAATCAAATAGAATAGATTTGATTAACTTACAAATATTTATTAAAATTTATTAGATGGATTAATAAATTAATTATGTTCTGAATTAATTGTGAATAATATTTTTATATTCTTTTGCATTTGGAAGTTTATTTTAAAATTAAAATAATAATCTATTTTTTGAAAAAATTAATATCATAAATAATCAATGATTGAAAATGAAATTAGAATAATATATTAAAATAACAATATAAAATAATAAAATAACATATTTTTTAATCAATTAATAAAAAAATTTAAAAACTCTAATTTATCAATTATTAAAAAACTCAAGTTATTTAATAAACTCAAACTATTACCAACTATCCAATAACTAAGAATATTTAAGATTTCTAAATTTTTACTAAGGCTAATATAAGAAATCTCATTATTCTCCACCCTTCACATTTCTATATAGTATAGATAGTAGATTATATAGATGATAGATTATAGATTGATCAAAACTTTATATTTTGTTTTTCATGACCGTTATTCAAATTCAATCAACATAGGTGTTAAAAGTAACGGTGGGCTTCCACATATATTGAAAGTTAATGCAGACCATAAACTTCACAAACGGTTCAACAGAAAACTTCAATTCTTCTCATGGGCGAGACTAGTCACGTGGAGCTGAATTTTTGAATTATAAACAGTATTTTTTTTGCCACCAAGTTGTTATTGAATATCACCAATATGGGGCACATATTATTTGTTTTTGTAATCATATTAATTGAAATTAAAAGATTTATACATATGTTCATAATTATTATATCGTCTCACTTATATGCTGAGTGAAAAGTCTCGAATTTGAGTCCTGTTGTAATAGTTTTTTTTTTTTTTTACAGTGTAATAGTTTATTTAATTGAGGTATATATGTGATAAAGAAAATTGTCCCACATGGAATAAAAACAAAGTTAGAATTGTGTTTATAATACGAGATGTTGTACTTAAAAAAAAATTAGTGTTAGAACCTGCGCAATGCACGGAGCAACATTTAATGATGGAATAATTTTTTATAACTTCCATACAAACACAACACAAAAATTAGACGGTTGACACGAACACGACACGTTTAACCCTCTTAATATAATAAGTTAAATGGGTCGTGTTGACCCATATACAACTCGTGTAACCACTTAATATCATAAATAGGTTAAGTGGATGTGTTGACCTATCTACGACCCACTTAACCTGCTTATAGTATTTTAACTCTTAACGTATTTAATTTCAATCATATTTAAAAATAAATTTTCACGCATAAAATGTATAAATTCTTCAAGATTTATAACTAAAATAAAAAAGTAATACAACTATAAAATTTGAATAGGTTTTAGTTGGAGCATTTATATCTAACATTAAAATTACCTCTTTATTCTTAAATAAACGGGTCACTCGCCTAGCTTGCGTGTTAACCTGCGATACAATACGTTTATATTCGTGTTATAAATATGGGTGATTCGTTTATGACACGAACTCGTTTAACTTCAAACCTAACCATTTATTTTGCGTGTTAGGCGAATCGTGTTCATATGTTGTGATCCATTTTGACATTCTAGTATGACCTGCATAAAAAATGCACACACTAGTAATGTATATTTCAATAGCGATAATAATTTTGAGAATTTAACTAATTATATTGAAATAAGAAATTAAGTATTTTTTTTATTTTATGTTTATGATTTATTATAAATGATTGTGTATTTATTTGAAATATTAACGTATTATATTTATTTAGTATAGTGTGTCCTAAGCGTGTGATGTGGATCCCGTATATGAATGGCACAGCCCAAGAGGGGATGAATTGGGTTTTCTAAAAATATAAAATTTAGCTTTAAAAACAAAACACAGAATTCTAAGTGCAGCGAAAAAATAATGAACTTGTGAAAATAAGTTATTGATTAGAATGACTTCACAATGTTCTATTTATAGAAAATAGAAAGACTTTGCGAAGTGCAGCTATCAATTAGAACTACTTCACAATGTCTTATTTAATATTAGAATAGCTTTATGATGGAAAGCTATTATGATTAGAACTTTCTCATAAAGTTTAGAAAATCATATAAGACTGTGTGAGAGTGTGACATCCCGACCCGGCAAAGCGATCTTAAGAGGGCGGGTAGAGCGAAGCTCCTGGCTAGCTTTCTAGGATAACAGGCTAGTTAGGGTAGTGGAGTGCGGGACACAGGAATGAATCGAATCATATATCGAAAAGGGGGAAACTAATCATTAGAGGCGCCTTTTGGTGGAGTGGCTGGAGAGTTGGAAGAACTCCAGGGTTAAGCGTGCTCGCTTAATAGAAATCTCAGGATGGGTGACCTCCTGGGAAGTTTCCCATTTCACCTGCGGGACAAAACCGTGCGGATCTTGCCAATCTTGTATGGGGGATTTGGCTTGATCCAAAGTGGACAATTCCTCTGGTGATTAGAGTCGGGCATGACAGTTGGTATCAGAGCCGGACCCCCTCCAGTAGATATATGGTTCGAGGACGAACCATGCGGGAGTTGGTGGGCCTGTGACATCCCGACCCGGCAAAGCGATCCTAAGAGGGCGGGTAGAGTGAAGCTCCTGGCTAGCTTCTAGGATGGCAGGCTAGCTAGGGTAGTGGAATGCGGGACACAGGAATAAATCAAATCATATATCGAAAAGGGGGAAACTAATCATTAGAGGCGCCTTTTGGTGGAGTGGCTGGAGAGTTGGAAGAACTCTAGGGTTAAGCGTGCTCGCTTAAAAGAAATCTCAGGATGGGTGACCTCCTGAGAAGTTTCCCATTTCACCTGCGGGACAAAACTGTGCGGATCTTGCCAATCTTGTATAGGGGATTTGGCTTGATCCAAAGCGGACAATTCCTCTGGTGATTAGAGTCGGGCATGACAGAGAGACAATTATCAAAATCAGAACTGCTTCACAAAGCTTTAATCAAGTTTAGAAAACTGATTAAAAACCGAAGTAGTGAAATATACTGTAAATAAAGGAACAATTTAGAACTTGGTATATTCACTTATCAGAATTCCAGAGTTCTAATGTTCAGAGAAGATAAGACTTATTTTAGTTTTTAGAATATTAAAACCATTAACAACTTTAACATTTCTAGAGTATAAACATAAGTGTGAGTAAAATAGTATCAAACAAGACTTCAGAAATTAAAAAGATCAACATAGTGATTTATAGTGGTTCGGCACTAACTCGAATACATCCTCTCCCCAAGACTCATCCTGAGATCCTCAACTATGTTATCTCTTTTCAAGGGTAAGAGACAAACCAACAGTATAAGGGAATAGATCAACACCTAGATCTACCCTTTATCCCACTAGATTTTCCAAAGATTCAAGTTAACCTCAACCCTTTCTGTTTTTGGTAGAGTACAGAAACTCAATTCAAGACATTAGAATCTCTCTCACGGAGAAGGTCGCTCACAAATGTTTATCAAATAGAAACCTATCGACTAAAGATTATAGAATCTAAATAGACAGACAGAAATGCAAATATAAGCATAGGAAAAATAGTTTTCCAGATTAGAAAATCGTTTAGAAAACAGAACTGTTTTTCAAAAGATGTTGTTATAGAAAATTTTTTCTCTTTTAAACATAAAACGTAAAGTATAAAGATGAAAAGAAATAAGAGGGTAGAGAGTTGTGAACCCCTACCCCAAATGCCATGCATGTGATGCATATGACTAAAGGGCAGAAATGCACGTGAATGTATGAGTCGCCACCTTGTTTAATTATTTTAGGGTAAACTAGGAAAAACCCTAAGTTGACTCCAATTTTAATTAACCTAATTATTAGATTAATTATCCCAATATCTAAGGCATGGTGTGCAAACCCGAGGTGGATCCCGAGACCATGTCATGTTGATAAACTAACCAAAGAATGAATGCTTTGCAGGGCTTGGACCAAATGAATTGTTTGAATGATTTTGACTTGCCGCTCGGGTTTAAATCCCAAACGTGCCTACGTACTTCCGTTTGAATCAAAGATCAAAGTCGACGTAGTTCGACAGGCCTTTTTAAAAGGGCTTTGAATGGGTATGCTTAATGCATGAGTGTGTGTATGCTTTGTGCATTTTGTTTAGGCATTTTGCCAAATTGTTTGATTTGATTAGGCGTTTGTTGCCAAAAGTGTGGATTTTAAGGCTTTTAGCCAAAAAGATTGATTTAGGCAATTTGTTGCCAAAAGTTGATATGATTTAGGTAATTGTCGCCAAAATTGATTGATTTAAGGCTTTAAAGCCAAAAGATTGATTAATTTTAAGGCATTTTGCCAAAGTTTTTGATTTAAGCGATTTGTCGCTAAAAGTGGTTAATCTAATTTATAGGCAATTTGTTTGCCAAAAATTGATTAAACCGTAGGCAATTTGTTGCCAGAACGGTTGATTAAATTGTAGGCAATTTATTGCCAAAAAAAACGTGATTGATTAAGGCTTTTAGCCACAATTATTGATTAATTGGACTTTTAGCCGAACTTGTTCGAAATGAAGGCAATTAAACCGTAGTTATTAATTAACTAGGCTCTTTAGCCAATATTGTCGAATTTAGGCTTTAATACCACGATTATTAATTAACCGGGCATTTAAGCTTAATCATGTTTAATTGAGGCAGTTTATTTGCCTAATTGATGACATGAATGCATTTATGCAGTAATTTGATTCAGAATTGGAGTAGAAGAAGAAGATGCATGAAATGCTGAAATTAAATAGACAAGGTTTTGTTATTACCTGAGTCAGTAGTCGGCCACTTCTTAGCTCCAGGTTGAGCTCCTCGTTAGGAGAATATTAATTAATTCAATTTAAGTGACCAATTAACAAAGCAAGAAAGCGATAAAGCTAAATTAAAATGCAGAAAAGCAGTAAAAGAATCGCAAGGAGCGTGGGGGAGAAGGAGCGTCCGTCAACACAGACTCAGTGTCCAAAACTGAGTGCCCGGGACTGATTTTATAGGCAAAAATCGGGCTGGAGGGCGGCAGCTGCCGTCGCGAGGGCGGCCGCTGCCGCCGTGGCCAGCGGCAGCTCCCACCGAGGAGGGCGGCCGCAGCTGCTGTTGCCGGGTCCGCCGCCGCCGCCGTGAAGGGAGACCGCCGCCGCCGTCGCCGGCGGCCGCTGCCGGCGAACTTTCTTGTTTTACGTTCCGGAGGCTTTTTCGGGAGTTTCGGACCTCTAAAAAATATTCCGGGACCAGTTCCGCGATCCTCGCGATGTCCCGGACGTTTTAAGTGCCATATTGGCATACTTCCGGTAAATTTTCAAAATGGCCTCTGGTCCGGCCGGACTGTTTGTACTTCGGCAAAACTGGCTTTTTGAGCCTCAAAATTTGGGTATTCACAAGAGTAAGTTTTGAGAGATAAAGGATATGATCAATGGAGGAGTACTCTTAAAACGAATACCCTTTCTTCCACATTTTTCAAGAATGAAAATGCCTTTTTATAGAGAGGTCTGTGACTCTCGTTTTTAGAAAGTGAAAATCTCTTTTTCAGATCAGAATCTTTCCTTATTTAGAAGATATGGAAATCCCTGTAACCAAAATCTTTTGAGTCAATATTCTATCTTTTTGGTAAGAAAATAAGAGACAATCTCTCTTTCTTAAAATAAAGATTTTCGAAAGTAAATACTTGAATAAATATTTTTCGAAAAGATTTTACTTACTAAAACATTTATTCTTATTACCAAAATTTTTAGAGACAAAGTCTCTTTATTTTAGGTAATTCGAATATTTCAAATCTTAAGAGAATTCGAAAAACAATTTTTAACGAAAAATCAAGGAACGAAAGATTTATTTTGAAGAACTATTTTCGAAAAATAATTTTGATGAGATAAAATTGGTTTTTGTGCTTATAATTGAATGTTCTCTCTATCCTACAATGAATCCTAAAAATCTAACTAATAGGGTCTTCAAATGTCTTCATAATTTTTGGATTTGTAGGACTTGCCTTGTTTATTTATTACTTTCCATATGTATTCTGCATAAAATATTATTAGCACAAATAACATAATTTAAATTTATTTGTTTTGTTTTAATCATCAAAATTTAGAGATTAGAATTTGACCCTTCACTACAAAAAAAAAAAGGTATTTTGCGACCGAACAATCGGTCGCAAAATGCCAAAAATCGGTCGCTAATTTCGATTAGCGACCAATCTGAGACCGATAGATATCGGTCGCAAAATAGTTTGCGACCGATGTTTTCGTCAGTCGCAAATTAGCGACCGATAAAATCGGTTTCAAACTTGAATAGTCGGTCACAAATTTTGGTAGTGTTTTATTTGTAAACTCTGTCGCAAATTGGTCGTAGCAAAAATCTGTCGCAAATCGGTTGCAAATTTTAAATTTAAAATTTTAACTTTTGGTAGCAAATCGGTCGCAAAATGAAAAAAATTTAAAAAAATAAATATTATTATGAAACCATAATTTTTTCGCACCTGTGAAAATTGACATATATACATATATATCACACATGCAATTCAAGAATAATATAAAAATGTAATTTTTATTGTACTGAACAAAATATCAAAATACAAATGAAAAACTAAAAAGGTCCAAAATCAAATCTACGTTACTGCTCATCTGCACGATCCGATGTCGAATCGCCAGGAGGAGTACCTGCTGGATGTGCTGGATGTGCTGTAGTGCCAGGAGGGGTGACCAAGGTGTCATATGCAGCATCGGGATCAGGAGCCGGTAGTGGCTGCTGCTGAGACGTCGAAACATTTCGGTCTGTAGCAAGCGCAGGATCAGAGGAAGAAGTACCAGCACCGGACTCACCGGACAGTCGCATCACTTGCGCCCTAAGCTCTGTAATCTGTCTCTGCTGATCATCAACACGAGCCCGTAATTTAGTATACTGCTCGTCAGTGTGCTCGGGCTGTGGTCCTGCGCTGGCTGTAGAAGCGTGAGCTGCTGAGCCGCAGTAAAACTGTGATGCCTGAGACCCGATGCCGTATACCTTCCTCTTCTTCTCGCCCCCTACAGCCTCGAGATAAAGTGCTACCTCGTCAATTCTTTACTCAGCTTCAGATTCATCAGTCTGAGAAGAAACAAGACGCTCTCGAGCTGTAATATAGTTCTCCTGAAAACAAAAAATTAATTAATCAATGCAATTGCAAGTTTTATTATATTGAACTTTGTACATCTTCGCAACGAGTAGAGGCTAAATGTAAATATTATTCATTGTTACTTACATTGACGCTCACCGCACGTCTGTCGATAAATGTATTAAGATCGTGGTCCTTCGTGTGAGTGTATGTAAACACCTCAATCGGTGTTGGCTCACGACCTAATTCTTTAGCCTGTAATGAATTTTTATGCATGATATATTAATATATATAGTGTCCTGTCATTAAACATCAGTTTCATATACTGTGACTAGTTCACTTACTAATAATCGAGCTGTCTCTATAGCAGATATTGATCCGCCTGTGTGTCGAGAAGGTCTTGCTCCATCACCGCCAGTCTCACTGCGCCTGTTTTGTGCAAATATCTCCCGCTTTCTCTTGTGGTACGGCATCCCATATGTATCCTTCTTTATGCAGTTGTAGCTTGATTATCCTCAAAATTTGCCTCGCTGCTCGAAAAGATGGATATATGCTAAAAAAAAAAAAACAGAAGTGAAAATAATTAGACGAAAGCATCACAATTTGAACAAAATATGCCTTTGAAAAAATTGAATAAGTACTTCCTGTCCCGCTACCAAACTGAGGTTGATAAGTGGATCTGATGAAGCTGCCAAAGAAGTAACAAATGCTATAAATACAGATAATTAAAATATAATTGAAATGACAGTAATGACATTTATGATTACCTTGCACAGTAGGTGACTGTGCAGCTGGTGGAGTCTATAGTGGTCCAGAAACGGGGCTAGAAGAGGAAGGAGCAGAAGGATGTGATGGCGGCAGTACTCCTCGCTGAGCAGAAGATGAAGCCCCAAACGTACATGAAGAAGGATCTGATGGCGGCAGTACTGGTCGCTGAGCAGAGCTGCAAAAGACGTACCATATCATTGCATTGATTACCATACAGAAATTGATAAGGCTGAACTTCTAAACTTATCGGAATGGAGTGGCCTGACCCACTGGCAACTCGAGGTTCACCATGATGTATCCATTCGTAATAATTTTCCACGAACCCATTTTTGCACAAATGAAGTTTCACTGTATCGATGTCTAAGAAGGCTTGATTTCGACACTTCTTGTGATTACATGGACACCTCAACTTATTACCATCCATAAAACTGGGATTACCAACTGCAAACTGTATAAACGCCTCCAATCTTTGGAGAAACTCTTGTCTTAATATCCCATTGACCTCGAACCTCTAGTACATCCAATCTCGATTATTTCGTATTTTTTTTTACCTAATTAACAATGTGTTTATAAAGGATAAATTATATATAATTGCATTAGTCTAAACCATCCTTAAAACATGCCACTAATGTAATGCTCAATTTATGCTTATAACTAACTAAGGTTATTTCTATAATAAGGGTAACTATATATAAATGTAAAATCACTAAGTTCATTTATTCACTAAGTTCATTTATTACCTTTACCCTAATAAAGGTAAGTGTACTATTCCATATATTGAATTTTTTAGAAAAAAATTCGGCAGCACTTCGGCACAACTCAATCAAATCTCAAATATAAAGACACTTCAATAAACACTCCTATATCATACCAACATTCTCCAAAAGCAAAATGGCCACTACTAGGCCTCCAACCAAACCAAACGTATCATTCATTTAAAAAAAAAAAAAAAAGAATAATAACAACAATAATAAAAAAAATGCATTATTTCATAATTATAAAAAAAAATAGTAATTTCAATTACATGTATCATAACATAGTTATTATTAAAAATTAGCTCATTTTATAAAATATAGAGAAAACATAATAATTTTCCCTTAACAATAACTAATGGACTGTGAAAGCTGCTCTAAATTTTAAAGGGCCCATAATTTTGCACTCACGGGATTTCGCAATCCTTACAATTAATTCCAAAAATTAATTAACATGAATCATTTGCCTAAGAGAATATTCTAATAAGTAGAAGACAACGAAGAGAAATAACAGTAAAAAAGTGTTGATATATAAATAAATATATGTAAAAAAGATTAATATTGGGAATTAAAGGGAAATTTGCAAATGATGATGAGAGGAGTGAATTAAGCATTTCGTAAGGAAAAAGTTGCAGCTGTTTAGATGAATGTCGGGAGTTCAACTAACAGTACTACTTGAATATGGCTATGCCTTATTTATTACTTTTCATCTTCGATTTTAGGGCATAATTTATGCATCTAATAATGATTAACACACGAGATCTCTGTGATGATTGGCCCTAATTTGTTTTTTACCTGTATAATACTGATTTAACATTTATTTTTATTTTCTGCAAAAACTTCTTTCTATTTCAATTTTTAAATCATAATATCACAATTCTGAAAATGATTTCAATATTACTGAAAATTATTAACATTTATTAATAATTTTATATTTTTAATAATATAAAAATATTTATATTTTTTATATTTTTATTGGACTGAATATTTATACAGAGTTAAAATCTTTCAGTTCTGAAAATTATTCTTATAACTTCGTTAGTTTATCTAACTTTAAATTTAATACTCATATTTTGATATTTAAAATTTTCTTATAACTTTGTTAGTTTATCTAACTTTAAATTTAATACTCATATTTGATATTAACCTTAAAATTTTAATATACTCAATTAATTTTTTATTTTCTCACAGGACTTTGTTAGTCAATTCTTTCTTCTAGAGAAACTTTTTTTTTATTTCTCAATCCGATATTGTCTATAGAAAATTCTGTCATTTACTTATAGCTGGCGTACTTATTAGACCAGAATTATTCCAAGTGATAGATTATTTTATTCGAATTATAGCTTGCATTTGTTTAAGTAAAGATATTTGTTACTAAACTATCGGTCGCAATAATTTGGTCTCACATCTGTCGCACATTGGTTACAAAATTTATTCCTAATTTTGAACCGCGCAATTTTGCGATGGAATAACTCGTAGTCGCAAATCGGTCGCATAGTAGTCACAAACTGAGAAACAAAATCGCGGAAATTTTTAGCGCTACAATTTGCGACTGTTTGTTCATGTGTCGCAAATCGGTCGCAAAATTGCGACTGATATTAGCCGGTCGCTAATATCGGTCGCAAATTGGCGCTTTTTTTGTAGTGCTTGAGCCAACATGTGAATCTCCTACTTTTTTTAAAATTTATCGTATCATATACGTTCCTATCGCGTGATGAACTATTTTTTAATTTATTTTTGTATCTTGTTTTATTAATGAATAATCAAAAAAATAAGAAGGGACTAAATTTTTTTTTTTTTTTGAAAAAACTTTTGTTACTTTTTTTTTTGGATATAAAAGAAAAAATAAAATTAATTTTTCTCTACAAATTTATTTTTATAATTTTTTATTTCCATTCTAATTTGAACAGAAAATTATCAAAATGGTTTTCCCTTATATTCCTTTCTTATTTCTAAATAAAATAATTTTTGCTTATTAATATTAATTTAGTTTTTTTTTCCTCCTATATGATAGTATATGAAAATATAATTTTTTTTTCTCTTATAATCCACACGATGAATAGTATTTTATAACATCATTCAAAAATAGTAAAATTATATAATAAAATGATAAATTGTATCTTATTGAGATATGCTAAAAAGTTGCGGTGCTAAGATATATCTTTTTAAGTATCATGTGAAGCTTTTCATAAAGTATGCAATAACAAAAGTTATGCATGATATAACCTACATAAAAAAAATGCAAACATACTATTAATATACTTTTCAATAGTGATAATAATTTTGAGAATTTAACTATTGAAATAAGAAATTAAGTATTTTTATTTTATGTTTATGATTTATTATAAATGATTTTTAATTTATTTAAAATATTAATGTATTACTTATTTAGTGTAGTGTGTCCTAAGCATATGGATGTCCTACTTTTTAAAAATTGTCATATCCGTACGTTTCCGTCTCTTATGTCTCATGTCCATGCAACCTAACTCATAGTATATGAGACACTCCTTATATCAAGCTAATTAACCAAGGTTTTTTTTATTACCAATAAAAATAAAGTATTTTTTAATTTACTTTTATGTCATTGAAATAAGAAATTAAGTATTCTTTATTTTATGTTTATGATTTATTATAAGTGATTATTTATTTATTTGAAATATTAATGTATTTTTCATTTAGTGTATTATGTCTTAAGCATATGGATGTCATAACTTTTTTAAAAATTATGGTATCCTGTTTCTATACAATATAGCTCCTGGTATATGAGACTACTCTATATATGAAGTTAATCAACCAAGTTTTTTTTTATTACCAATAAAAAATAAATTATTTTTTTTAATTTA
This sequence comes from Jatropha curcas, assembly GCF_041381405.1. Taxonomy (NCBI): domain Eukaryota; kingdom Viridiplantae; phylum Streptophyta; class Magnoliopsida; order Malpighiales; family Euphorbiaceae; genus Jatropha; species Jatropha curcas. The sequence goes on from NC_143153.1 coordinate 23,019,869, forward strand.
TTTTTGTGTCATTGAAATCATAAATTAAGTTTTTTTTTTTTAATTTTATGTTTATAATTTATTATAAACTAGATGAAGGCCCGTGCAAATATTTTATAAATTGTGTTTAGTATATTATTAGAAGTTCTATTTTTCCGTAGGCTTTATTAGATTATCATGTTAGAGAAATTGTAAGATAATTAATTTATGTTAAATAATTAAAAATTCAATTAATTATGTCTAGATTTCGGTTAAAGTTTATAATTCAAATAATTAAATATTGTATCCTATCACAGATAATTCTATATAGATAAAATTTTACAATTCAAATAATTCAACAAGGATAATATATAAATAAATATTATTTTTAATTTAATTACTTAATTGTAAAATATAATTTTATTATTAAATATTATTAAAACATAAAAAATAAAGAAAAAATAAAAAATTCTTTTATTAATATCTATTGATTCCAAATATAATTTAAATATATTAAAAAATAGGAATTTTAAACGAAAGAAAATTATAATTATATATTATTTAAAAATTGAAAATAAATTTCAAAATTTTGAAGCCCTAGTAAAAAAAAAACCTAGAATATATGATTTCTAGAATATATAATTTTAATCTCACGACATTCTGAATTTTGTGAATAATTTATTATCAAGAACTTGCAAATTTTAGTAACATTTTATCTTTTTACGCTAATAACAATAACCTTTAGAATTTTATGCTTTTATATGCAAAAAATTGATTTAATATGTAATTAGCATTGCTTTTAGAAAATTAATTTTGACATTTTCAACTATTTAACGTATGTTTAATTGATCCACTTTTGCACGTTGAAGTGCTTAACAAAATGATTTTCCAAGTTGAAATATTTAATGTCTATAATTTTATAATTTGAAGTTTTTGATGAGTCAAAGTAAAAGTTAAGGGTGCCACGATGTTAAAGTAATAAAATTGAAGAGTGAATTCATGCGTTCAACTAAAAGCTAATATTTCTAGCAGATTCACTCGGCTATTTAGCTTATTCTGTGAATTTTCATGAATTAAAAGAAAAAACTGAGAAGAGCAAAAAGGAATTTACAGAGAGACTTTCATTAAAGAAGAGAAAAAAAATATCATAGAAGCTTACTAAAGTAAAACTATTTACAGAAGACGCTACTATAAATACATGTACAAAGATAACCAAC
>NC_143153.1:24265956-24291277 GCF_041381405.1 Jatropha curcas
AGGGTGAACAAATTTTAGAGCGATGGATAATTCAATATGAGAGTAGGAGGTCAAGGGATAATGGTTGGGGAAGTAGGAGATCAAACAATACTTTGCATATGTTGTATAAGAAATCAATATTGCTGTTGAGGTCTTTGTATGTTACTGTCCGGCTTTTACCTGCGTATAGGATTTTCCGTGACCTCAATGCATCTGGACAGATTGGCACATTTACTCTTACTCATAGGGTTTCTTCTTTTTTTGAGCCCTTCACTCGCAGGGAAGAGGCTGAAATGCAGCGATTTGTGTTTACTCCTGTGGATACTTCTTGTGGTAGGCTTTGCCTCTCAGTGATGTATCGTTCATCACCCTTGGATGTAAGCTCTGAATCATCAACTCCAATGTCCCCACAGTTTATCCCTGATTATGTTGGAAGCCCATTGGCAGACCCACTGAAAAGGTTCGAATCTCTTCCTGTGTCAAAAGGTTCTCCATCATCCTTGCCTTTCTCAAGACGGCATAGTTGGAGTTATGACCTTTATAAAACATCTCCACCTTCAATTTCTTTCTCACCATCTCCCACTCATTCAGAATCGCATGCATTGATTTCTAATCCCAGTTCCTGTCGCATCCCGCCAATGAACTTGCCCCCTCATCCGCCTGAAACTTCTTCAGTTCATAAGAAGAACATGAGCTTTGATGAGTGTAGTCCTTCCCCTAACTTTACACCTTCCCCATCCCCATCACCTCCTATCTATATTCCTGGGAGTCACCTTTCCAAGGCTCTTTTGCGTTCTGAAAGTGCACCAGTTGGCATACCTGTAGGCAAACTTGCTAGTTCCCCTGTGTTTTCCAACAAGCCAAATGTGCCTCCATCACCTCCCTTCCAAAGTATCAGATCTGGTATTCCTAAAATTGATTCAAGTACAGGTTTTGTTCAGACTGAAGCATCAGTTGAGAAGGTATTATATGCTCATTACAGTGAATTTTTATGTCAAAGCCTTTTCTTTTGGTGTAAATTAATATTATTTTGTATGGTACAGTTGTTCTCTCTTGGAAAAGATGACATTAGAAAGTATTCGGGGATAAAGATATCATCCAATATTTCCCCACAAATTTCATTTTCCAGAAGTTCCAGCAGGTCTTTTCAGGATGATTATGATGATCCTGACTTTCCTTGTCCATTTGATGTGGAGGAGGATGAGATGACAGATCCAGGGAGCAGGTAATTGGTTGAATGGTTTGTGCTACCAAATTATAAACTGCTTGTATTTAATTTTGAGTGGAAAATGATAGGGCCTGTTTGATTGGATGTAGGGCAGCCATACATTAGCACTCCATCTGCGAAATTAGGTGTTTGGTTAAGCAAAAATAAGGTCCTGTTATTTGAGTATCCAATCTCTAGCTTTTGTGTTTATAGCTAATAACAACCCATGAATCCAAAGGTATCAGAAAGCTAGAATGGATTTGTTACCTCTGGGTTTGTTACCTCTGCCATGTTCTGATGCTAGAGGCACTGCTTATCCTAGGTCTTGTATTGGCTGATTGAGCCATTCCTCCATTCTATAAGAAAAAAGGGATAAAAAAAACTCTACCTAGTGATGGTTTTCCCTTAGCAAGTAACCCCTGGGGTGGTGGGTACTGAATGAGAATTTGGAAGAGGAAGTTAATGAAGGTAAAGGAGTTTGACTAATGTTATTTTGTTGGTAGTCTTAAAAAATAGGAAATGTGTGTAAAACCAACTATTTACGAGCCTTACATCTGGCCCCTTGACCCCTTATTTGGGTTAAGAAAAATAGATATTTGGAGATTAATGGATGTAAACACGCTTGATTAACTTCTATTTATATCCTAAAATAACTTCTCAACAGAGACAAGAGATTATCCTCGATTTATATTTACTCTGACCCCATCAAACCTACTCTAATGCAATGCCTTAGGAAACAAGGAATTTTGGTTTCTTGGGGTTCAGTTTGTTTAGGCTAGTTTTTGAGGTATCAGAAAGCTAGAATGGGTAGAGATCTAGGTATAACAGCCAGCACTTGTTAACCTAAAGTACCAAAAAGCAACAATAGCATAGGGACAACAAGTTCTGGAGTTTGTGGAGAAATATAAGCTACAACAAATAGTATCTTGAACAGAAATTAGAAGTGTTTAGGCTTCACAACTAAGCTTCTTTAGGTATCATGCCAAGGTCTCAGAAGCATTCACACCTAGAATTTGTTGCATCTTACAACTCAAGGAAGCTTTTTTTTTTTTTTTTTTTTTTTTTTTTTTTGTTGTTGTTGTCCAAGGCCGTAACTGAAGTACAGGCATTACTCAATAAGTATTTAGAGACTCAAATTATAACTGAGTCTCTAAGAATTAAGACTTTGAAAGAAAACTAGAAAGATCAACATTCTAAATCAAAATGGAGTAGGATATAAGCATAACATGAACCGTTGCAAAGAAAACTCCCAAATTATGTATTCTATGTAATTGACCCTACCACAAAATAGAATGGAATCTAATATGCCTAAAAAATCAGGAAGTCTATCTTGTTATCATGTCAGCGGCACTTGTTATATTTTCTGATTGAAATTGTCCTATATCATGTGAAGGTTGCAGCTTGAGAATGTTGAGTAGCCTTCTTGTGTTCTTTTTGATACAAGATGTGGCTGGTCATCATTTTTTAGTGGATGCTACTAATAGGAGATGATCTTAAGCATCTTATTTAATGTGTCTTCCATTGAATCCAATTTTGTCTTCATATCTTTCTAGTGTCAATGAAAAGAGATAAAAAATTTGAATTCAAATTAGTGTTTCTCACCTTAGATGAAGAAGATCTAGCAACAACTTCAAGATTCTTGAGGCTTTATTAACAAATTAACGTATTACAAAATTCCAGCCTTTTTGAGCACTATAACAAAAGCATACGAAATTTTTTGTGTTTACTTCAAAATTGTATTAGCAAGTAATATTGTATATTTTAACCAAGTTGTATGAAATGGTATGCCTAATTATTTGGTTCATAATTTGTGAACTGACATATCACAAATATCACAGGTGGATTCTCTGTGTACATGTTTGGCCTAGAACTTTGGCATACCTAGCCCTATTTTATATGCATGGTAGGCCAAGCTCCCTTTCTAAGCCATTCACGTAGACAAACTTGCGTGCACCTTTAGGGTTGCGTAGGTGTGCACTTTGGGGTTTGAGGTTTGTGGGATGATTACTAAAATCTCCGTGATATTTTGCATGGATAGCTTCCTTGGGGTTGCTTAAAAATATTTGTTTAATCCCTATATTCTTTCTAAGCCCTATACACATTTCTGGTGCATGAGTTGTGGCTTGATCTTTGCCATACATGTGCTACGATTTTATCATGTTAAACAAATTTGGACATTCAAACTGGGCACTTATGAGGCTAACCATTGATGAATGGGATAAAGGTTTTTCTTTTCTAGCTCTATTCTGGTAGAAGTGATTATTTAGTCCTTGCACGCGTGATATGAGTGAAGCTGTCATGGAATTTGTGCAGAAAACATGGTAGTGTTATTAAGAGCATGTTGCAGCATAAGTGCAATGAAGGATGACATTGAAAGTCATTGCTTCTCTTTTACTGCAATTTGCAAACTTCAATTTGTGCTATTGTATTAGCCACATAATTTGTGCATGCTTCATTGCTTATGCGTGCTTGTGTATGCAGGTGGACATGTGTGACCAAGAATAATGAACCATGCAAGGTTTTGGATTCATATAGCCAAAACCCAAAATTTTCTGTTCTAAAGATAACAAAGGATTCATATGCCACACTCAACTAGTTTGGGACTGAGGCTTAGTTGTTGTTGTTGTTGTTGTGTGATTGAAGCAAATACATAGGGCAGAGCACAGTTTGGAAAACACCGAACTAATGAACCAAACCGACCCAGTTCGATTTGATATTTATATGACTGGTTTTATTTTCATTTTAACAGAAAGGATAATTTTTTCCTTTTCAGTCCAGTTTTTATTAAACCGAAAAAATAAGCTCAAATCTGCAAATAGTTAAAAGTGAACAGAACTGTACTGAACCAATTTGGTTTGTTTCAGTTCTGTACACTATTGGGTTTCGGTTTCGTTTGCATCTAAAAGAATTTCAGTCCATTACAATTTGCATCGGTTAAACTGAACGGACTGAATGCTCACACCTACTAATATATTCACATATTTGATTGAGCCTCACTTTTTACATTCTGCTGGAGCATACATGTTTTTTCTTCAAATTTGGTGCTGTAGAACTATCTTGTGGGCCAGTGAACTAAAAATGGAGAGGAACAGCAAGTAAAAACCATGGGTGAAAATACTTCTATTATTTGGCTCAAATGTATCAGCCTCAAAAACTTATTTGCTCTATTTATCTGGCAGGCCTGAATCATTTGATCAACAAGGGCATTTATGTGATCCACTTGAGCCAGGAGGGCTCTTTCCAATTAGAAAATCACAGGATGCTGCTGTTGGTGCTCTTGTACGTATGCTGAAGAAAGCACCACCACTACGCCAGGATTTCTCCACACAAGTTAATTTGTCACAAGAACCCAGTTCCAAATTCAGCAGCAGCAGCCTCCAAGAGCATTGTGGATCACCTGCAGCTCAGCAGGCTTCTTCAAGTATAGTGTCTTCAGGTCTTGTTTCATCAAAGACGACAGCTGATGCACTGGAAGAACTTCGAGGTTACAAAGAGATGATGAAAGACTTGTTGCTTAGTCAAGCTGGTAGGTCTGACGTGTCTGCTAATCCCTCTTCGATGCGAAAGCCTACAAGCAGCAGTCCAGCTGGTTTTTGAACTCTTGTTGATAGTTGCATATATATATGTACAGCATAATGGTTTAAGATGTTATTTATGTTATACAGATGAATGCTCTATAACCCCATTTCTTTTGTATATATGAGGTGATATGAATGGGGTTCGTAAATGTTGAAGGGTTATTATTAGCTTTTTGGTAGGTAAGTTCTCTACTTTGCCTATAACTGCTTAAAATATTGAGGTTGGCTTTTCAGCCATGCATCAATGATATATTTCTCTTTTTTGGCGCAATTTATGTTTTTGCCTGTTTTTCAATGTTTTTTTTTTTTTTTTTTTTTTTTTTTTTTTTTTTTTTTTTTTTGTGTATGTGGTATTGCAGTGTCTCAGATACGACATGCCGTCCAAACTGATTTTATGCCTTATTTTTCTTGATTTTACTATCTCAAGCGTCCTCTCATTTTATCTCCAATTTTTGCTATTTGTACATTTTGACTAATGTGATATTTATAATTTTGTTCAATCATGTTTGACCACAAATTAATCTCAGCATTCGCATTCCCGCGACATTGGCCAAGGCCAAATAGATAGATATGTCATTGAACTTTTCAAATAAAACATTACGACACCTTAAAATTTGCGAATGACCTATTATATCCTTATGGTTGTAAAAATATCTGTTATGTCTTTATAATTGTAAAAATCGATAACTTTATACGCCTCACATAATAATCTTAGAACAATTAAAAGAGCGTGTCTACAAAATTTCTTTTCTTCTTTCTTCATCTTCTTTTCTAATCTCTCTCTCTCTTCTATTTCTTTTCTTCTTTCTTCATCTTCTTTTCTAATCTCTCTCTCTCTCTTCTATCTATTTCATTATTCTTTTTCTCTCTTTCTCACTCTGTCTCTCTTGTTCCTCTCTTTCTCTCTAGCTATCCTTGCTGAATCCAAATGGTAAGGACGCTGTAGGGTTTTTCTAAAAAAGTTCAGAGACATATTTATGTATTTGACCACGCAACATTCATCTTGTAAACATGTTGAGCATTTATTATCCAACACTCACTCTCATAAAGCATTGTTAATTTGATCATAATCTTATATAACTTACCATTCATTACATCATGGGCGAAATGTATAGATTCACTCTTATACTTTATAAATTCAAAAAAATTATGGCACCCTAAACTTTAGAGGAGACCTATTATGCCTTTGAAGTTGTGAATTTTGGTAACATTATGCACCTCTTTATACTAACAATAAAAATTTCTTGGTGTTTTTGACTTTTATGTACAAAATATTAATTTGATATGTAATTAGTATAACTTTTAGAACATTAATTTTAACTTTTTTTCAATTATTCAATAAGTGTTTAGTAGATCTAATTTTATAAGTTCAAGTATTCAATAAAATAATTTTTCAAGTTAAAGTGTCTAATACGTGAAATTTTATATAAATTGAAGTGTTCAATTAATCAAAATAAAAATTAAGAGTGCCACAGGATTTATTTATATAAATATACATGGGTAATTTTATGCATCTGAGTCTTGTGCCATGCTTGCTCCTCTGTCGGAAATATGGTTTAAAATTGACAAGGACTTCTTTATGATTGGTTAAACAGGAAATCTAATATAATGCACACATTGAAACCGGGTTAACGAATTAATTATCCCAAACTTGTACATGTTATTGCAATTTTGTGTTAATTTTTTAAAATTTATTATTTTATAGCAGTAAAATATTTTTATTATTGTAATTAAAAAGTGACAATACTTTTATTATTTGTTAGAATTAAAATTTTTTTTCGTTCTTTTCCGTTCAATTTCTCTCTATATTTCCATCATTCCATTACACTTTTTTTCCTTCAAATTTATGAAACAAATTTAGTCTTTTGAAATATAGTTTTTAAATGAAAACCAAAACCTCTCGCCGCGTAAAACCATCAAAATCTTTGTCATCGCCACAAATCTTTTTTATCATTGAATTATTATTATTTTTTTTGTCATTGAAATATAGTATCCTCGAATTTATTGTATATCATTATTCTTTCCCATTATTCTTTCCTAAAGTAGGTCAACTATATAAAGCAATCTTAAATCGCATATTAAAACATAGTCTAATAGTAAATACATATATGACCCGACAATAGATCCGAGTTCGAACCTACTCCCCAATACTCAAAAAAAATAAAGCATCCTTAGGTCAACTATGTAAAGCCTATAAATAGGCACTCTCTTGTATAGTATAATTAAGGTAGCACTATACGATCTTAATTGCATTCAACTTGGTATCACTCACCTGTTATATCTCTTGGAGTTCGCAGATGCTTTGGTTTTTGCAGAGCCGTCAGCTTTAAGGTTATGTTACTGGTTCTGTTACTACACCTCTTTCCTCAACTTCTGATTAAATCACACGTATGCCAGATTGGGAAGCTAACACTGTCAAGATCATAAGTTGGCTTGCTAACATCACCTCACCAAAAATCGTCAACTTTTTGATAATTTTTAGACAGCAAAGCAAGTTTGGGATTTCTTGGCTGCTATAAATACAGTCGTTGATCAAAACTCCTAGTACCATATTGATTAAGAACTCCAGTCTCTTAGACAACAATCTGGTCAGTCAGTTCGAGATTATTATCTCCATGGAAATTCTATGGGATAGGTAGTCTTACCCACAACAATGCAGCTTTTGCATAGTGCATTACAATAATTAAGGTAACAACAAACATCTTCGACAGTTTTTGATGGGCTTGCAAGACAAATATGATGAATGACATTCTTCGCTTCTCAATCAAATTCCTCCTTCCACTCTAAAGCCTGCTCTTGCAGATATCAAATATGAGGAAACCCGAAAGAACACAATTGCCTGTTTTTATTTCTCTGCGGGAAACCGTATCATCTCAGTCTATACTGGCAACTTCTAGCTTTGTTTAAAAATCAACTCCTACGATATAATGCTATTATCACAAAGATGAATACACAATGTAGATTGTTGCACTCAAGGCTCGGGATGCAAGTAAACAGAAATCTTTCTCTTGTCTAGCAGCTGCAGTCACGGACAAATGTAACCTCCTCTAAGTCTCCTTCTGTCTCCACTCTGCAGTCTACCTCAGATGAACTGATGGTGATCAATCAGCTAACTCAGTCCCATAATATTACTTCATTTAGTTTTATAATAAACTATATTTTTTCCATAATAATACGTCAATATCAAAATATATTTATAATACATCATTTAGTTTTATAACAAAATATATCTTCCATATATTTGCAATGGCAAGAAGGATTTTTATTTCTGTGATCACTATGATTATTTCAATCATGACCCCATTGATACACTCGGTCACAACTATGTCCTTGTCCTCATTCACACTCATTGATATACTCGGTCACATTTGCAGAGAAGCCCATACCAACCATTTCGTCAGTAAGTTGTGTTGCCATGAACAAATCATTGTTTTTGAGATATCCTTGGATAATCACATTATAAGAGCAACTATCTGGCATGCAACCATTTCCTTCCATTTCGTCAGTAAGTTGTGTTGCCATGAACGAATCATTGTTTTTGAGATATCCTTGGATAATCACATTATAAGAGCAACTATCTGGCATGCAACCATTTCCTTCCATTTTCCTGAAAACCCTCAATGCTTCATCTACTAATCCTTCCTTACAAAGTCCATTTATCATTATATTGTAAGTGTAAATACTAGGCTGCAATCCTTCTATGGAAAGTTTAGAAAATAGTTCCTTTGCATTTTTATGCCTTCCAGCTTTGAACATACCATCAATTAAGGCATTATAGACAATATGATTAGGCTTCAATAAGTTCGTTTGCATTTCATGAAATAGGGTCAATGCCATATCTATACACCCATACTTACACAGAAGCCATCTATCAAAACTGAGTAAGCCACCACATTTGGAGAATGGCCACTAGCACACAAGTTCATGAAAAACTTATGTGCATTCCAAGGGCTCTTTGCTTTACACAAGCCACACATAAGAGAATTATAAGTGGCATGGCTAGGAATCAAGCCTTTGCAAGACATTTCATCGAGAAGCTGCATTGCCTCATCTATCATTTTTCTCTTACAGTAACAATGAATTAATATATTGTAGGTAAAAACATTAGTTGTACAACCCTTGCTTACCATTAGATCAAACATTTCTCTAGCTTGATCCACTTTATTGTGTAGACAATATCCATCCATCAATGAACTATAGGTGATAACATCAGGTTTCATTGCTCTCTGCATCATTAATTCGACCACATCACGAGCCTTTGAAACCATTCCTTCTTTGCAAAGTCCATCAATCAACCCATTGAAGGTAATTAAATTTGGTGTGATGTTCACTTCCGACATTTCATTAATCAGCATAACAGCTTTCTTCCATCGGCCTGACTTGCACAGACCATGGATTAACGAGTTGTAAGTCACAACATCAGGCAAGATACCTTCACTCTTTATTTTCAAGAAGAGGTTGAATGCCTCAATAACCAACCCATCCTTTAAAAGGCCATCGATCATAGCACTATATGTCACCACATTAGGCTTACAACCTTCCTCGACCATTCTATTCAGCATTCCAAAGGCCACATTGGTTTTCCCAATTTTACACAGACAGTTCACAATCACAGTATAGGTATAAATATCAGGTTGATACCCTTTTGCAACGATCTCATCAAACAATTCCACAGCTTCAACAAATTTATCCTCTCTAAAAAGCCCATTAATCAAGCTATTAAAGGTTGTAATGGTAGGCCGAAAACCAAGTTTGATGATTTTCCCCACGAGAGAGTACCCAAAATTCACACGGTCTAGGTGGGAAAAGCAATTGATCAAAGTACTAATAGAATAAATTTCAAGTGAAATTCCAAAAACTTCTATCTCTTTATACAAAGAAATGACAGTCTCATAATGTTAGAAGTGCAGAAAATAATTGATTAAATTCTCAAATGGGTGGTGAGGGATTCCTATGAAGCATCAAACTAAACGAAGATAAAGCATCATCAATGTTATCGAATGAAACAGATTTGCCTTTACCTCTCCTACGTGTGTTGCTGCTAGAACTACTGTAAGAAACAGAATCAAAAAATACCCGTCAGCCGATGAACCCGAAAATTGGTAAGGCGTCTCCAGCTGCTAGTTGACAGCATCTTTTCTCTATGCTTCACAAAAGCGAAAGACCAAATATTGGATACAGCTTTTGGAAGAAATTTGATAATGGCGAAAGAGAATTCGGCTCTCCTTCTTAAGTTAAATCTCGCTTCTTGAATAATGAAAAATGGGTCGGATCACCCATGATGGGTCAACCCGGTCCAAAACATATCACATTTCTTTTTTAGACCCACAGCCTACCAGGATTATTGTTTTTACGACATTTGACGAAGTTCATTGAGATATTTCCACAAATGCATATTTTGGAGGCTATACTTTATCAAAAAAAAAAAAAAAAAAAAAAAAAAAATTGTGGCTCCTTATACTTTGCGGGTCCTATAAAGTAACTATAATTGTTTTTTTCGTATTTAGTAGATACCTCAAATGGCAAAAGAAGCGCGTACAAGTCACATTATCTTACTGTCAAAAATATAATGCCATGTCAGAGAAAGAGCTACACATTACATGCCACATTAGATAATATGGTTTCTTTCTTTCCAAGGTAGACTTTCTAATTTTCAGTGTTTTTTTTTTTATTTGCAAACAACCAATGCATTAACTGAGAAAGAAAAGCTTGGAAAAATAAATCCCTAAACTAAATTAGAGCAAACGAAGGAGAGATTGTGAGAGAAAATTCTTCAACTCGAATCGACCCATTGCATTTGTTGCGAAATGGATCCAGGTGAAGGAAAATTGAAGAGCTACTTTACAATCCATAAAGGTATGATTTGGGTTAGATTAAAAGTGTTTAGTTTTGATTTTGAAGACTATTGCATGTTGTTTTTTTGTTTTATTTGTGTAGAATGATTGACATTTGTGCTTTTTTGAGAGGGTTTCACATGCAACAGTCAAAGTTTGGTTTTTTGAAATTAGTTAAAAGAGTTAGGGTTTTCAAGGGGTTTCAGATGCACCTTCTACCTCTAATTTGGTATTTTGTTAAAATAATGAAATTATTACTTAAAATGTGTGCTTTGTATTTGGGTTATTTGCTGGAAAGTATTTGGGTTAAATGTTCCATTTTTTTTGCACTGAGAAGAGGATAAATATTTTATGGGTTCATGGGGGGCATTTTGAAAATATACCCAAAGGGTATACATTGGTGGAAGGAGAACCGTAGAAGCATTTGTTTACCCTGACAGATGCTCTATCATTGAGTGTCGTGCTAAAGCACTTGAGCTAAGGTACAGTAATGTGATAGGGTTCTTCCATAGATGGTTGGTGGCAAATGAGACTGAGGTTTTTACTATCTTGGACACTGGTAGAGACCTACTGGTGGCATTGGATTCCATTCAAAATGGAGGAACATTGGAGATTTATTTTGAGCATGGAGTTGATGTTGCTGAAGTTATGGAGGATGGTGCAGGTTTAATAGAGGGTATTAATGAAGGAAGTGAAAATGAAGGAGTGGATAAAACGAGTGAAAATGAGATTGGGGGAAACATGCAAAATGCTTTTAATGAAAGTGCCAACCTGTCAGGGAGTAATGTGCAAGCCGATAAGTGTGGTGGGGTTAATTTGAAGATTCGAGCGGGGATGGGGCAAATGTGGAAGAGTGTGCTGGGGATGGGTCAAATATGGAAGATTTAGATGGTGGTGGGGCCAATGTACAAGGGTTTGAGGTGCTATAAACAAATGTGGTAAGGGCAGATATTGAGAAGGCTTCTGTAGCATCTAAAGAAGGGCATTGCACAGAAATACATGATAATAGCTCTAATGGAGAAAGTGAAGAGGAGAATAATAGTGATGAGAGTGAGGAAGATTCTTTTGTTGATGAGGATTATGAGGGTGATGAGGGAGATGACAAAGATGGAAGTGATGTGAATAAGGAGCTCATATTTGCAAGAGAAAGAGGTAGAAGTTTTAAGAGGAGATCCAGGGTTCCAGGGGGCGATGAAGTTGAAGATATGCCTCTTGGTGAGGCTAGAGATGATTTTGGCTTTAGAGGTGAAGACCTTCTAAATGACAGATACAAGGGGAAGACAGGGGCAAATGAACCTTACTATGATAGCTCAGATCCAGACAACAGAGAGGTCAGTGATGATGATGAAACTGAGGGGGGGGGTGTAGAAGGTACCTCAGGTAAGAAAAAAAGCAGAAGCTTGCATTATGATCCTAACACTAATGTGCCTTACTTTGAATTGGGTATGATATTTGATAGTGTAGTTGAATTTAGAAGGGCAGTAAGTAAATATGTAGTGGCTATGGGTGTTGATATTACTTTGAGACCTAATTGTAGGACTAGAGTGAGAGTCAAATGTAGGGAGGCTTGTCCATGGTTATTATTTGCTAGCATTGAGTCTGAGATAAACAATTTTATTGTAAGACATACAAACCTCATCATAGGTGCTATAGAACTAATAAGAACAAATAGTGCAATTCAAGTTTCATTGCTAGGAGAATTCAAGAAAGGATTTTGTCTCAACCTAGTATTAAAGTTAGAGACATTCAAGACCTGTGTAAGAATGTTTTGGGTGTTTATGTAGGTAAAACAGTAGCTAGAAGGGCAAAGAATAAGTTGTTAATGGCTATCATAGGGGATTATAGGGTTGAATTTCCAAAATTGCATGACTATGCAGATGAGATTAAAAGAACCAATCCTGGTTCAAATTGATTTGCAAGATGCAAAAGGAGAGATGATGGAATGCAAGATTTTAAAAGATTTTACATGTACTTGTACGATTGTAAGCAAGGATTTTGACGGGTGTAGGCAGATATCTAGGTTGGATGGGTGTTTTTTGAAGGGTCCAATAGGTGGGCAACTCCTGGTTTGTGTGTCTAAAGATGGGAAGGGCTAAATGTTTCCCATTGCTTGGGTTGTGGTGGAAATTGCGAATACTAAGAATTGGACATGGTTATATCAACTCTAAATCAAGATCTTGGCATTTCTAATGGACTAGGGTGGATAGAAGTGACTGATATGCAAAAGGTAAAGCGAAAACTCCTTTTTTTTTTTTAATTCCTTTCAACATGTGCTTCACTGACTTTTGTTAAATACAACATCAATGTAGGGTTTTGATAAGGCAAACACTCAAGAATTGCCTGAAGTGGAGCATAGGATGTGTGCAAGACACATATGGACTAATTGGGCAAAAAAAAAAATGGAGAGGATAGGAAAGGAGGAAGAAATTCTAGGAGGTTGCTAGGTCACCATTTGAGGTAATGCTTAAGGATAAACTTAAAGATATCAGTAAATTAGAAGCTAGTGGAATAATTGATGACTTGCTTTACTATAATCATGCAACATGGTGTAGGGCATTCTTTAATACAAACACAAAGTGTGATGTTGTAGAGAATAACATATGTGAAACTTTTAATGGTTGGATATTAAGTGCTAGGTTGAAGTCTATTACAACAATGTTGGAAGAAATAGGTGCAAAGTAATGGAGAGGATTAAGGATATGAGGGAATTCTCTAAAACTTGGATTTTTGATATATCTCCAAAGGCAATGGAGAAGCTTGAGTTGCACAAAATCCTTGCAATAAAAATTGCACTCCAAGGTGGAATGGTGAATCTGGATATGAGATCATTGAGGGAGAATATCAACATAAAGTGGATTTAAGGTTACTGATTTGTACTTGTAAAAGTTGGGATTTGAAAGGGATACCTTGCCAACATGTTATTTGTGCAATGTATCATAAGAAGATGAACCCTGAGGATTATGCGCATCACTGGTACATAATTGACACTTTAATAAATCCTATAGACACTGTATCCAACCAGTTAGATGAATGAAACTATGGCCTGAGTCTCAAAATCTAATCATTTTACCACCTAAACCCAAAGGAACTAAGCCTGAAAGAAATAAAATAGCAAGGAGGAGAGATAAGGATGAGCCAAAGAAGGCAAAAATAGGAAAGTTAATAAGAAAGGGTATACAAATTACATGTAAAATATGGAAAGGGGTGGGTCATAATAAGAGGGGATGTCTACAGAGGAGAAATGATGGAGTTCAGGTACCAAATATACTATGTTCTTAATATTTGCTTTATTAACAGTCATTGCATTCAATTAATGGAAAATACATACTAATTTAAGGGCTCCAACATAAACTCTAAGGTTGCTCAGCCTACTGCCTCCACTACATCACAAGTGACTGATCCATCTCCCTCCAATAGGCCACAATCAGTGCAAACAAACACACTACCACGAACAGCCAAAATGATAAGATCAACCTCAACTACACAAGTTAGGTCACCTGTCACTCCATCTCTTGTTTCAAGATCAAATATAGCTACAACACCAAATCAACATGAAGGTAAAATTTATACTATGATGTTTTTCTACTGCAATTTGATATTTTGTAAATATTTATTGTATTATGTGATTGAATGATGGAGTACTATGTTGAGACAGTTGGAACTAGTAATGATTTTTATTCTGGTGTTGCTACACCTACTGTTGGAAGGGGTAGGTGTGAAGGTTCTTGTGGAAGGGGTAGGGGGTAGGGGTGAAGGTTCTGATGTTGTAGGTTATGATGGAAGAGGTAGGGGTGAAGTTTCTACTACAAATGTAACAGCAGCTGGAAGGGGTAGGGGTGAAGGTTCTAGTACAAATGTAGTTGCTATTGGAAGGGGCAACGGTGAAGCTTTTGTTGGTGACAAGGGTAGAGCTGCTGCATTAAAAAGGAGTTATGCTGGTCCCACATTTGCTTCCCAAGCAAAGAGACATGTAGGTCCTTAGGGCGTGGGAGTCTACATTAATGAAAGGACAGGGGAGAGTACATATCAAGTAAAATTAAAAAAATGCAGTTCATACATTGTTTTTTCATTTGGGCATTATGTAATTGGTCTAATCTTGGTCCAATTTCTAGTAATCTTTGAATTTGCCAGCAAGAGTGATAACACGGCAAAGTAATGTGAAATCCTCAGCTGTGGTGACAGAAGACATTGGTTTCAAGCTACCAATTCTCAAATGGAAAGGCAAAAAATGCAACAGCTGCAAGACCATTAACTTAATATAGGGCAACTACACAATTCATGATGCAGCAATCAAGAGAAGCAATCATGTTTGCTGGGTATACAAGTCAGAGTAGTCAAGCATCACAAACAAGCAATAACCCCTCACAAGATAGTGGAAATGCATGAAAAATGAACCTACTTGTATTGAGATACTAGTGGATTTAGGATATTATGGATGTTTTTGGTAATGATAGGACAAATGCAAACAATTAGCTTTTTATTGTGTTATATTTTTGGTGATGTATTTAGTTAGTCAAAGATTTACTTGTTTCTCAGCATATAAGGGATCCAAAATATGTAATCAACATTTCACATCCAAATGAATCTCAGTGTGTTATTTTTAAACAATTTCTCAATTTCTTATTATGGATGACTAAGTCTAATTCAATTATGCAAATGTTGATATATTGAAAATGAAATAATAGGAAACATGGACCAAATTTCATTCCAAAATCACCAAGGTACAAAAGAAGGAGGTTTTTAAACACACCTCCAGCAATAGCATTACACTTTCCAATCACGCACATTACAATTGCAAAAATCTAAACACACCTAAACCATTCCCTAATTTTCCTAAATACAATTCTCCTAAACAGTGCCCCTAAATAGAACCATACAACCAATACAAACACATAAAACAAAAATAGCCAGCTTAAACTTCTTCAATTTTTCCTTGGCTTTTTTACTATCTTCCTCATAATCCTTCATCCTCTTCAATAATCCAAGAATTACATGTTGCACATGCTCTGGCATTGGGGGATCCAACCATTGAAAGAAATTGCAAGCTCCCATTTTCTGAAATTTCCCATAAAATGAAAAAATAAAACCCCATCAACAATCTCATTCAAATAATCAGTTGTAAATCATCAAGAAATTACAAAATTAACTCACCAATTAGAATATACCCATCTCATACTGTCTACAATTGAAAAACCTCCTCCCTGAGTTCGCTTCAGTGAAAGAGACGTCCAGCACTGCTGTTAGACCACAGTAGCAACTCGGGATAATGAAATCAAGTGGAGTGTCCATTTCGATTTCCTTCAAATCGCATAAATCACCCAGTTGTGATGATGAAAGATCCTAATTTTGTATGAACCCTAAATTGGAGAGCTGAGAGTAACGTTTTAATTGAAGGAGTGAGAATAGGTGAGAGGTTTAGCCTAAATGAAATAAAACAGTAACTTATTTTCTCTTTCCTCTATGCCAACATGGCAAGATGCACAAGGCTTCACTCTCTTCACAATCGCGTGAATACTCACGCACCACTTCCAGCATGGCAAGGGATCTACTAAATACGAAAAAAACAATTAAAGGTACCTTATAGGACCCCCGCAAAGTATAAGGGGCCACAAGGTCTTTTGGCAAAGTATAGGCTCCAAAATATGCATTCGGCCTGAGATATTTGGATATAGGACATGTACTTGTTCAATGCTCTTTCTTGCCACATTAATAATATATATTTTCTGTGTGATGATTTCATTCATTGTTTTCTTTCTTTATAATTCTTCTATTTTAGATGCTAAAAAGGGTTTTTATTTTTGTGATCATTTTGATTATTTCAATCATGACCCATTGATATACTGGGTCAAAACTTTGTCTCATCCTTATTCACACTTATTATTATTATTATTATTATTATTATTATTATTATTATTATTATTATTACTACTTCTTTCACTTAATGAAAGAGCATATCCAATTCAGTAAGTTTAATGGTTTTTGGTGAAAGCTCATTATTTTGCTTAGCAATAAGAAAATATGAAATTAACTTAAAATATTTTTCAAAGTTTTTTTTATATAGGAGCGGTGCTCATTTGTCTCTTGAACTTGAAACTAATATACAATTTATCAAACAATCAACTTTTTACACAAATTACAATTTACCATTTGAACTTGCATCAATAATCAAAAAGCTAAAATTTTACCAAAAATAAAATAACAACAATTTTTAATCTTTTAACTAATAAATTTTGGTGGTCAAAAATATTTAAAAAATCATTTTATTTTATTTTTGGTAAAAAATTAAACTTTTGATCATTTGGTACAAGTTTCAGGGACAAATTATATATATATATAAAAGTTAATTGTTGAGCAAATTGTATGTCACATTTAACTTTTAACTTCAGAGCATAAAATGAATATCACTCTTTCATGATATTGCTATTATAAGAGCATATTCAAATGATAAAATAAATTAAAATTACTCTCCCTGTTCTCTTTATTTAGAGAAAATAGAAAAAACTCTTGGATTAAAAAAGTTAGTTAAATTAAATTTTCTTCCTAAAATGTCTTTCATTTCATCATTAATTATGGGAACAATAGCCGATACAAAAAGGCAATCCCAAGAAGTGCATATATTGTCTACTTGCATCATTTGAACGTCACTTCCAACCTTCTTTATCAACTCTTTTTGACTTTATTAAAATGGGGACGTTTTACATAATACGTGCACAAAAACGAAAAAAGTTTAGAGCCAAAGTAAAGGTCAAATTTTTTAACTTATTCATTAACAGCCACAAGTTTCCAAAATTTTTGGCGAAAATAAAGGAGGAAAAACTTAAATTTTGGCTTTAACTTGTTTAAACTTGAATGTTTTTTCAATTCAAATTCAAAATTAAAAGTAAAAATTTGGTTTCTCTAAATTTAAATGAAATTTAGAAAGTAGTTCCCAAATGCAATACATCGCGATCAACATGAAATAGAATTTGGAGCCAAATTTTTTAAGTTTACAATCAGACTCCTTGACTTCTAAACCTTAGCTACATATAAATGAAATCACTATGATCTGATTCAAGGAAAATCTATTCACTTCTCCATAACATCTAAATCGATTACACCATATCCAGAAATGGCCACTACTTTGCATCCTCCAGACTTGAATCCTATACATAATGAAGCAGAAATGGTCGTGGTTGTCTACAATATGAGTATATGAATTAATTCTCTTTTCAATTTGTAATCTTGTTACCTTATCTTATCAATTTATATTCATATACTTGCGCATTCCTAAAAATTGCTTGACATATTGTATTTGGCCTCTTAACAAGTTTTAATTTGAAAGTTGGTACTAAAATCTGAGTTTTAGTATGAGTTTGAAGGCATAATTTTTTTTAAAAAGTGCACAGTCTAGCAAAATATGTGACAATTTCACATTTTGAAAAGTGCATAACTAATATTAATAAGGCTACAACGTGGCTTACGAAAGAGTACAACTATTATAAGGATTTGAAAAAGTGTGTGGGTCCCGAATATGTATGGCACAACCCAAGAGAAGGGGTGAATTGGGTTTTCTAAAAACTGAAATAAATTTTAGAAATTCTAAACAGAAATTAGAATTCTAAGCACAGCGGAAAACACACACAGAACTTTGTGAGAATAGAATATGGATTAGAATATCCTCACAATGTTCTAATTATAAGAGATAGAAAGTCTGTGCGAAGTGCAGCTATTGATTAGAACAGCTTCTCACTAACTTATACACTATCAGAACTTCTTTATGAAGGAAAGTTATAGAAATTGGAACTTCCTCATAAAGTTTGAGAAATCAAATAAAGCTATGTGAATGACAGTTATTAAATTCAGAACTTCTTCACAGAGCCTTAATCAAAAATCAGAACAACTTTATGATGGAGAGCTATCAAGATTAGAACATCCTCATAAAGTTTAGAACATTAAATAGAAACTCAAACAGTGAAATATACTGTGAATAGAACAATAGTTAGAACATGGTATATTCACTTTATTAGAATACCAGAGTTCTAATGTTCAGGATAGATGAGACTTATTGCCGTTTTAGAACATCTGAATTATTAACAATTTTAGCATTTCTAAAAATTAAACAAGAGTGTAAAAGAGAGAGTATTAATCAAACTTCAGAAATAAAGAGATCAACACCGAGAATTATAGTGGTTCGGCACTAACTCGCCTACATCCACTCCCCAAGACGCATCTTGAGATCCTCAACTAAGTTATCTCTTTTAAAGGGTAAGAGACAAACCAACAGTACAAGGCAATAGATCAAAAACCTAGATCTACCCTTTTGTCCCACTAGATTTTCCAAAGGTTCTAGTTAACCTCAACCCTTTCTGTTTCTGGTAGAGTACATAAAACTCGATTCAAGACATTACTATCCCACACATGGAGAAGGTCGCTTGATAACCTCTATCTCAATAGCTTCTAACCTAAGCTATTACACACAAAAGTTTAACAAATAAAGAGCCTGTCTACTATAGATTACACAATCTAAATAGACAGAAAGAAACGCCCATATAAGCACAGGAAAAACAATTTTATCAGATTAGAAGATCGATTAGAACACAGAATTGTTTTTCAAAAGCAATTGTAAAAATTCTTTTCACTTCAAATATTGAAAACGTTAAGAGTAGAGATGAAAAGAAAATGGGGGTAGAGAGTAAGTTTTGAGAGATAGGGATTCGTTCAATGGGAGAGTGCTCTTAAAACAAAAACTCTTACTTCACCAAATGTTTAAGGCGTGAACGTTCCTTTATATAGGAAGCAAAGGAGCTGTCGCCTTTTGGAAAGAGATTGAAATTAGAATATCTTCTTTCCTTATTTAGAAGATATGAAAATCTTTGTTACCAAAAATTATTTTATCCTTTTTTGGTAAGAGAATAAAACCCGATTTTCACTTTCCTTTAGAAAAGATTTTCGACAGCGTTTATTTTGGAAAGATATTTTTGCGGAAGGATACTCTTACTAAAACCGAAGGAGATTCTCCTTCGTTTTTAAGGTAAGAAAATACTTTTAAGTATATTAGATCTTTCAAAATATATTTCCGAAAAAGAGAGTAATTTGTATTACCAAAAACATTAAGAGAAGAAATCTCTTTAGTTTTAGGAAAATAAATCTTTTCGATTTAAAAGAATATATTCGAAAATAAATTAGTTGAAGAGAACTAATTTTCCGAAAAATATTTTTGAGAGAGAAAAAGATTTTTGTGCTCATATATGGATTTTCTCTCTATCCTACAAAGTTTCCTAAATACCTAGCTACTAGGTTCTTCGAAATCTTCACACTCAATGTAGGACTTGCCTTGTATGATTTCTTTCCAAAGAAATTCTGCAAAAAAATAAAATTAGCACAAATAACATAATTTTAAATTTATTTGTTTTGAATTAATCATCAAAATCCGAGACTTAGAAATTGACCCTTGAGCAAACAATCTCCCCCTTTTTGATGATGACAAAACCAATAAATTTAGCAAACATAAAAACATGTGCTCCCCCTGAATTTTATGCATATAAGTTCTAATCATGCCAAAAGGTTTTTAGAGTAGAGCAGATTAGAACATGTATTTTGCTCCCCCTAAATAGATGCAGTAAAACTGTTTTATGAAAATTAGAACTAGGGAGGCCTTTTTAGAAACTGATTTTAGAACTAGCAAAAATAGGCAAGATATTCTAAGTTCTAACAATTAGAGCATATGTATATTAGAACTAGCATAGATTGACAAGATGTTCTAAGTTCTGTGAATACTCAAATTTTGAGACTCAAAAAGCCTGTTTTCCCAGACCACAAATAGCCTGGCCGGACCGGAGGCTATTTTGGAAGTTCATCGGAAGTATACATATATGGTACTCGGAACGTCCGGAAAATTACGGGGATCACGGAACTGGTCCCGGAATATTTTTTGGAGGTCTAGAACTCTCAAAAAAGCCTTTGGAGCGAAAAAATAATAGAAAGGAGCACGGGCCCGCCCTTAAGGGTGGTCCAGCCCGCCCTGGAAGGGCGGGCACGCCTGCCCGGACCAGGCGGGCACACCCGCCCAGCAGGGCGGTCACGCCCGCCCACTAGGGCGGGCAGACCCGCCCGGCCCAGGCAGGAACGCCAGCCTGGCCCAGGCGGGCACGCCCGCCTGTCCCAAGCGGGCACGCCCGCCCAGAAGGGCGGGCACGCCCACCCGGCCTAGGTAGGCACGCCCGCCCGGCCCAGGCAGGCACGCCCGCCCAGTGGGTGGGCAGGCCCGCCTGGCCCAGGAGGGCACGCCCGCCTTAAGGGCGGTCCAGCCCGCCTTCGAAGGCGGGCACGCCCGCCCTCGGGCCTTTTTTTTTCCCTATAAATTTGGCTTCGGGGCCTCCGTTTTGGGGACTGGAGTCTGTGTTGACGGACGCTCCTTCTCCCTACGCTCCTTGCGATTCTTTTACTGCTTTTTCTGCATTTTTAATTTATTTTTTATTGCTTTCTTGTTGTGATACTTGGTCACTTAAATTAAATTAATTTTAATTAATATTCCCCAAACGAGGAGCTTAATCTGGAGCTAAGAAGTGGCCGACGACTGACCCAGGTAATAATTAAACCCTGTCTATTTAGTTTTAGCACTTCATGCATATTTCTCTTCTACTCCTAAATTCTACAACTGCATAAATGCATTCACGTCATGAATTTGACAAATAAACTGCCTCAATTAAACAAATTTAGGCTAAACGCCCGGTTAATCAATAATCGTGGTGATAAGCTTAAATCCGACAATATTGGCTAAAAAGCCTAGTTAACCAATAACTATGGTGAAATTGCCTTTATTTCGAACAAATTCGGCTTAAGTCCAATTAATCAATAATTGTGTCCAAATAGCCTTCATTACACACATTTTTTTTTTTGGCAATCAATTGCCTACTTTACAATTCAGTTAATCAATTTTTGGCAAACCAATTGCCAATAAATTAGATTAACCACTTTTTAGCAACAAATCGCTTAAATCAAAAGCTTTGGCAAAATGCCTTAAAATTAATCAATCTTTTGGCTAAAAGCCTTAAAATCAATCATTTTGGCGATCAAATTGCCTAAATCACTCTTTTTGGCTAAAAGCCTTAAAATCAATCATTTTGGCGACAATCGCCTAAAATCAATCATTTTGGAAATCAAATTGCCTAATCATTTCGGCGACAATCGCCCAACCAATCTTTTGGCTAAAAGCCTTAAATCAACACTTTTGGCAACAAATGCCTAATCAAATCAATCAACAATTTGGCAAAATGCCTAAACAAAATGCACAAAGCATACACACACTCATGCACAAAGCATACACACACTCATGCATAAAGCATACCCATTCAAAGCCCTCTAAAAGAGGCCTATCGAACTACGTTGACTTTGATCTTCCATTCAAACGGAAGTACGTAGGCACGTTTGGGATTTAACCCCGGGCGGCAAGTCAAATCACATAAACATTTTCATTGGTCCAATTACCTTGCAAAACATTCATTCATTAGGTTAGTTCATCAACATGACATAGTCTCGGGATCCACCTCGGGTTCGCAGACCATGCTTTTAACATTGGGATAATTAATCTAGTAATTAGGTTAATCAAAATCGGAGTCACTTAGGGTTTTTTCCTAGTTTACCCTAAAATAATTAAACAAGGTGGCGACTCATACATTCACGTGCATTTCTGCCTTAGTCACATGCATTCATATGCTATGATGTTCGGGGTAGGGGTTCACAAGTTCTAATAAACAGAACATATGTATATTAGAACTAGCAGAGATTGACTAAGATGTTCTAAGTTCTAATAAACAGAACATATGGTCAGAGCAAAAGAATAAAAGCTGATGTTTAGAAAATAGAACAAAAGATCTTATATTCAATCTGCAAAACAGTCGTTAGAATAAGAATCTAAGTTCTAAAAATCACACAGCTATCATATAGAAAATATAGCTCACCAAACAGACCATATAGAAAACAATAAACATACAGATTAGAAAATATTAGCACACAGAAAACCACTATATAAGTACTCTGGTTGCCAAGTATGTACCAATGATGTTCAAAATATCACCAAAATACCTATTCTCCCCCTTTTTGTCATCATATAAAAGGGTTAGGCAAAATCACAGCAAAAATAAAGAAAAAATAAATAGTTCAAAAAAAAACAAATAATCCTACGAAGATAAAGCAAAAATAAATTATTCACAACATAAAGGAAACAGATCAGAGAGGCTTAGAACCAGCTTAGAACTCCTCAGGTTCTGAGCTGGAATAGTCTCAGTAGAGCTCTCTGGCCTTTTAGAAGAAGGGTGGAGTGGAGGCTTCTTTCCATGAGTCCTATGCTTGCCAGCAGTATGCTTCACATTCTTTGGCTTTTTTGAGGAGGGGATGTAGGTTGTCCCTTTCACTCTTAGAGTGGCTAACTTCCTTGTGTTTACATCCTTCATTTTCCCCAAGGTTTTGATGAGTAATTGATTCTGTTCAATAATCGTCTGACACTGCTGTATTGCCTCATCAATTTCTTTGTTGTGCTCCTCTATGAGTTCCTTTTCTATTCTCCCCAGCATAATTTCCCTGCTTCTTTGTGCAGATAGCAACTCAGACTCTTGTTCTGTCTTATCTTCATCGCTAATCTCTAGCTTCTCAGTTTCAGTATCACTGCCTTCTTCCACTTTCTTCCCCTTTTCTGTCTTCTCCGGCTCTTCTATCTTTCCTGTTTCTTTTTCTGATTCCTCTTTCTCTACAGTACTTTCCTTTTCTGTTTCTTCTTTTCTTTCCTCTTCTAATTTCTCTTCCTGTGTTCCTTCTTCCTCTTCTTCTGCCTTTTCTGATGACTTCTTTTCCTCTTCTTTCTCTTCTGATTTCCTCTCTTCTTTTACTATTTCTTCCAACTTCCCTTTTCCTTTTTCTTTCTTCTTTTCAGCTTCTCTTTTTACTTTCTTTTGTTTTTCAATTTCTTCTTTTTCCTTTTCTTCCTTCATTTTCTCCTCCTTTTCTTCTTTTTCTTTCTTTTCTTTCTCTTCTTCCTCATCTTTCATCTTCAAGGACCCGCTGTCCAACTTAGAAACAGAACTACCAACATGCTCATCCAAATTAACATTCAAAAACTCAAAAACTGGTGTAAGAATCATCCCGTAGGGTAGCTTCTTGGGATTATTCTGCAGCTTATAAAAAATAATGTGACATAGGTTGAGGGGTTTTCTCTCAACAATGTGCCACATTATACATAATTCTACCTGATTCTCGTATGTCAAAGAGGCGCTCTTGGGATAGATATAATGAACAATAAGATTTTATAGCCATTTCATGCTCTCTGTTAAGTTAGAGCATTCTATCGAGCCCTGTTTATCTGCAGACAACTTTTTCACTATTTTTCTCACGAAATCTTCCTTTTTGTAGTCGCTAACCCTAGATACATCTTTGATTTTGGTCACCCTGGACCCAGCATTTGGAATACCAAAAATTTTCCCAAAATCATCATACGATAACTCTCTGGACTCACCCTGAAGTTTCACAGAGATCGCCTCTGTTCCACTAACTTTCAATGAGCCATAGAATTCCTTCACTAAACTCTCATAACATAGTGCATTTAAAGACAGAAAGTTCATCCAGCCTTGGAACTCAAAGAGCTCCTTACCTTTGTCATGAGCTTTCGCTGCTTGTTTCTGTGAAGTACTCATTTCGGTTTTTCTTTTCTTAGGTTTCTCTTCTGCCTTTTTCTCCTTCATCTTCTTCTGTTCGTACTTCTTTGAGAGCTTCTTCAGAAGTTGAAGCTCTTGCTCGGTAAGAGAGTCGGATGAGGAGTTTGAACTGGATTCGGCCATTGTTGCGGATTTCGAAACTCAAAAGCAACTTAGGGTTTCAGTTTTCAAAGAGAAGATAAAGAGAATGCTAAGCAGTTAACACAGAATAGAGAAGCTTAAGTGGCGGAAGAAAGAAATAAAGAACAGTTTTTAAATGGAATTCAAAACGACAAATAAGACAAAAGAAACAAAATAAATAAAGGAAATAAAACAAAACAAAAAAATAAAACCCTAAAACCGCCAAAGCACTAAAGACACAAAAACATAATAAAAACAAACACAATAAAATAATTGTTTTAGTCTAAAGCAAGATTCTGATAATGACTTTAGAAAGTCATATCAGAGCAATGTGCATTTTTAGACAAAAATCAGTTTTCACACAGAATAAAAATTAGAACATAGCAAATCTTCTATTCTCGAAATTAGAAAGCAGTTTAGAACATACTTACAGAGTTCTAAAGTTACGAGTTTAGAACTAACATACCAAGTTCTCTTCTAATTGAGCAGAATTGACTTTCATTCAAAGGTTTTGTAAAGATATCTACCAATTGTTTTTCTGTGGGAATGAACTCAATCACGATATCACCTTTTTGTACATGATCACGTATGAAGTGATGTCTGAGTTCTATATGCTTGGTTCTAGAATGCTGAACTGGATTCTTGGATAAATTGATGGCGCTTATGTTATCACATTTGATAGGCACTGTTTCTAATTTCAGTCCATAGTCTGCCAACTGTTGTTTTATCCATAGAACTTGTGCAACACAACTTCTAGCAGCAACATACTCTGCTTCTGCAGTAGAAAGAGCAACAGATGTCTGTTTCTTGCTAAACCATGATACAAGGGCGCTACCTAGAAATTGACAAGTCCCAGACGTGCTTTTTCTATCTATTCTGCTTCCTGCAAAATCAGAATCACTATACCCAACAAGATCA
>NC_143153.1:25939769-25964855 GCF_041381405.1 Jatropha curcas
GCCTCATTTGATTAAAGGTATTGTAATATTGGAGGCCATGAGGTCTTCATATTTAAGATATAAATAAAAGGATCACTTTCATTAATATATATATATATGAAAGTTGAAACAAACATAAAATTTAAGGCGTTCTTTTTGTTCAGCATTGTATTTTTCTTTTTTTAAAAAAATTTAAGTTTTTTTTCTTATTTTCTGTATTTTGATTGGTCAACTTAATTTTTAATTTAATATTTAATATATAATACTGATAATTGGTAACTTTCAAAATTTATAATCTAATTAATCTAATCATCCCACCTAATCCAACTAGAATTTTAAAATCTAACTAAATTCTAATTTCACTAGAATTCTAAAATGTAGCTAAGTTTGTTTGAATTGAATACTTCCCTAATGGGAACATGTGATTATATAAAGCCTAATACAGCTACTAGAAGTGAACAAATGCATCCCACAAAGCACCAATGGCAAGAACAACTGGTAGAACATATTGGCCTCTGAGACTGATATATGGAGTGGCGTTCTTCTCATTTACGGGAGCAGCTGTGGAAGTTGGAGGTGGGTTTTCAACATGAACAGCTAACTTCATTCCAAGTGTAATATTTTTGCTAGATGGGATATCGTATGGGAATACATTTAGTTTAAACATTATACAAATTGTAAATAAGTCTTCGATTGCTAACCATGCAGTAATATAGTGATGTCGATTCTTTTAGCTGCATTGACATGAAAAATGCATTAGATCTATCTTCAAATGATACCACAAGCCAATTTAAATAACATGTAAAGGCTGCTGAGTGTTAATAAACTGTCATGATTAAAAAGACATACTAATTTTCTTTTCAAATATATGTTTGCCCTTGTTTTCCTATACCAGTTATGCAGTTTAGAACTTATCGTCATCGCTTATGGCATTGGAATGTCACTTTTGTTCGAAATGCTTAAAATTTTTATCAATTAATTGTAGGATCACAAAATGCTATGTAATTTAGGCTTTAATTTCTTGAAATTTTGAACTCATCTCATGTTTTTTTCAAGTTTTCGTGTATGACAGAACCAGATGAATGTGCTAGAGGTGAACAAGACAGATTATAAGTCGTACAATTTTGACCATTCTCTTCGCAATTGGACTACAGGAGCTGGAAGGCATGTGGCTCCGCTAAGTGTGACTCGCAACTATTATTTATTTATTTATTTTGGTAAGAAAAGAGAGCACAATGTTACTGCCCGCATGGTGAGAAGGTGGAGTTGGCCCAAACGCTTGCAAGGAAGGCTTACAAAACGGGCTAGCACAAATGACCCAAAGACATGGCAAGCTCCAAGCCTAAACGTGGTAGCTCCAAGTCCACAAGGTTTAGGCATTATAATACTCCAACCCAATATATTTTAATGCCTCACCTAACTCTCACCTAACTCCCACCTAACTACATGTAATTTAGGCTGTTCATTATATGTATGTAAATCCTAGCCATCCATTGAGGAGGTGGAAATGGCTATCATCCTCGTCCTAACACCCAAAGGCGACTAAGTGCCGCACGGATAGGCAAGCAAAATCCTAGCTCCGTGACAACAAGCTCTAGAGTTACAAACTGCATCTAGGATGAATTACACCAACTTTATCATGGAGAAGCCATGAAACAATTTCTTGAGGAGGATCCATAAGAATGTGGGTACTGTCAGTCGCCTTTGTTGAAAACAAAAGAAAAAAAAATATAAAAAATTGGTTGTGCTCAATCCCACATCGGGGAGATTAAGTTTTGAGGGTGTTTGAATTGGCTATAAAAAGAAGCCAATGTTTAGGTTTCTAAACATACCAAAAACACTTGAATGTGTTTTATATTAGGGATTTAAAGCGAGTCTTTTAGAGTCTCTTGAAGTATAAAATATTTGGGGTGTTTTGAGGGTGTTGGGTAGAAAAATATTTTGTAATTGTGGTTGTAACAATTTGCGGCATAGTGAATATTTTTCTTGGTTGTCGTTTGGCAACGGCCGTGGTTTTTCTCCACTTGGGGAGTTTTTCACGTTAAATTATCGTGTTATTTATTCTCTTTAATTTCTCAGTCATTATTTTCTCATTTGTTCTGCTTGAAGTCGGTCCGAAGGGCGGGAAAATAGCGATTTTCCCAACAAGTGGTATCATAGGCTAGTTGTTAGGCGGAGCTTTTAGTGTTAAAATAATTTCTTGTAATTTAAATTATAAGTATGCACTGTGGTTGCAGCTTAGTCTGATCTTCCACATCAGAAATACTGTTGTTAGAAATTATTTTATTTTAAAAGCAGATGGAGTTTTGGAAGTCTTGAAGCGGGTGGAGCTTTGCTTTGGTGTGCTTGAGTACCGGTGGTGAAGGTCCTGATGATAATTATTGAAGTTATTCTGGTACGAAAGTTCTGATAATATACCGTGCACGTAACTTCTATCTAGAAGACTGGATTTTAAGTGGGACCACTTGTGACCCCTCCGTTCAACTGAGATTTTACATGGAATGGTAATATTGTCTAGGAGATCATTGTGATCTTTCCTGGGTATTGCCGAATCGGTTTACTTCATTAATTATTGGGTTCACTGTTATAAGCACAAGTAAGCATGTCGGCTATGAGATGTGAGATTGAGAAATTTGACGGGAGAAAGAATTTTGCACTGTGGCAAGTGCAAGTCAAAGACGTGTTGATTCAGTCTGGACTGCATAAGGTTTTAAAGGGTAAACCAGTCAGCGGAAAGAATTCAGGAAAAGACAGTAGCAGTGGAGACTCAGAAAAATCCAAGATTAGCGATGAAGAATGGGAGGAGCTGGATATCAAAGCGGCAAGTCAAATTCGCATGTGTCTAGCAAAAAATATTCTTGCTAATGTGCTTGGATTGTCCACGACAAAGGAGTTGTGGGACAAACTGGAAGAATTGTACCAGGGAAAAAATATATCCAACATGTTATATTTGAAGGAGCAATTTCATACGTTGAAAATGGCGGAAGGTACAAAGCTGTCAGATCACCTGAGTGTTCTTAACGGCATCGTCTCTAAATTAGAAACTCTTGGAGTGCAAACCGAAGATGAAGATAAAGCTCTCCGACTCATCCTGTCACTTCCTTCGACATATGAGCACATGAAACCTGTTCTGAAATATGGTAATAAGGAAGTGGTGTATGCGGATGTGGTTAATAAGCTCCTTACTGAGGAGAGAAGACTGAATGAAATGAAAAATAAATCATATGAGGATTCAGCTTTATCTGTCGGTACTAGGAAAAAGAATAAAAGCTCCGGAAAGAGAAAGGTAGTCTGCTAGGTTTGTGGTCAAACTAGACACGTGAGGAAGGATTGCCCGAACGGTGGAGCTGATTCGACTAGAAGCTCTAACGTTGTTGCTGCTAATGTGATCTCCTGTGGCGAATGAGATGATGTGATCTCTCAATAATTGAGAGATATGTGTCCTCATGGCATGATTGCTACCCGTTGAGATGCCATGGAAGAGGACAGATTGTTGGTAGCTGGTCCACGGAAATGCGCACGGCATTGGTTGACAGTTAATGCAAAGTGTGTGGTGAAAAAAATATGTCGATGGCTAATGAACTCTCGGAAAAGTCAACAGAGGATTGCACCATAAACTATTAGCGGGATCCGACATGGCCGATGGAAAATTCTTGGAGTCGGTAAAGTGGTTCCAAGTGGCGATACTCTTTTATGGTGGAGTATGATAATTCTTGACGATAAGAATGATGATTAGCAGTAGCAGACAATGTTGTGTTTTTTTTTTAATTTTCAAGGTGGAGATTATTAGCCGTCTTTGTTGAAAACAAAAGAAAAAAAAATATAAAAAATTGGTTGTGCTCAATCCCACATCGAGGAGATTGAGTTTTGAGGGTGTTTGAATTGGCTATAAAAAAAAGCCAATGTTTAGGTTTCTAAACACACCAAAAACACTTGAATGTGTTTTATATTAGGGATTTAAAGCAAGTCTTTTGGAGTCCCTTGGAGTATAAAATATTTGGGGTATTTTGAGGGTTTTGGGTAGAAAAATATTTTGTAATTGTGGTTGTAACAATTTGCCGCATAGTGAATATTTTTCTTGGTTGTCGTTTGGCAACGGCCGTGGTTTTTCTCCACTTGGAGAGTTTTCCACGTTAAATTATCGTGTTATTTATTCTCTTTAATTTCTCAGTCATTATTTTCTCATTTGTTCCTGCTTGAAGCCGGTCCGAAGGGCGGGAAAATAGCGATTTTCCCAACAGATACCCATGGGGAAACCAGCAGTAGTTTTAGCTAGAAAATCTGTACAGTAGTTCCCTTCTCTGTATATATGACTAACTTCACAAGTTCCAATCTGTTGAAGAAGGTGTTGAATGGCTATAACCAATTGTTGGATAGCCCCTGAAGAACGGTGGTCTTTAGAGATCAAGTTAACAACAGTAAGATTCTCGCATTCCACCTGAAGCATGTTGATTCCAATGTTCTGAGCCAAAGATAAACCTTCTAAAATTGCCCATAATTCAGCATTAGGAACTGAGCATGTTCCTATGTCGGAGACAAATACTTGAACCTAATTTCCATTGCTGTCTCTCATAAGCCCACCCCCAAACGCCTTATTACTTGTGACAGAGCTGTCAGTGTTGAGTCTATTGAATGGAAACTGAGGGGGAGTCCAAGAAATCCAGTTCAATCTTCTAATTGGCACATTGGGGTCAGCAACATTAGAAAAGGCATGAGCTTCAGAGCTATCTTTGGCCAGGGTTAAAATAGACATCCTCAAACTATGTATGGAGATATTTTCTTCACTAAACAAGCACTTATTCCGTCTATTCCAAATCCTCCAATAGCTAATACCAAAGATTACATCCCAAGTAACACCAGATTCATGCATAGTCTTAGAGGAGAGATTTTGAAGCATCCAATCCTCAACACTGATCTGGTAATCAAAGAAACGGGAAGGATTTGGAACTTTGAGCCCACTCCATACTTGCTTCACAAAGCAGCAGTCACGCAAGAGGACAATGAGAAGAAGGGCTCAAATGTCTTCTGTTGCGTTCCATATTAGTTAAGAGACGTTGATGCATCACTAACCACAAGAAGAGTTGCACTCTTTGGGGTCCCTGCCAGTGCCATATCAAATTCCAAATTTTGGAATTAACCTCCAATGTTGTATTCGCAAGCCAACTGTAGGCCGATTTGATAGAAAACTTGCCGGAACTTGAAAGCTTCTAATAAATACTGCCATCCTCCCTTATTGGGAAAGGAGGAAGGATTGCCGCAATGCAGGTCAAGACAGAATTAGGAAGACGAGCAAAATTTGAGCCAATTCCATCCACCATTGTTCCTTATATAATCAGCTACAGGATCATTTAACATGTGGTCCGGTACCTCAGAGATTGTGACTTGAGAAAGCGGAAGATCTTCCAAGGCCCATCTGTCTAGCCAGAATTTAGCCCTCCTTCCATTACCAATAGCAAGCATGGTACACTCTGATAAAGCCTTCCATGAACCTGCAATACCTTTCCAAAGAAAAGAAAATTTGTTAGAAGGATTAATAGAAGATTTTACCTCAAAAGATCTTTTGTACTTGCTGGTGAGGACTTGGACCCAAAGAGAATCACTTTCCAACTTAATTTGCCAACCCAATTTCATCATAAATGCTCCATTAAGAAGCCTGAGGTCTCTCATGCCTAGACCGCCATTACTTTTCGGTTGAGTGATAATTTTCGAAGGCACAAGAGCTAATTTCTTCTGATTGGTTGAAGTCCGCCAAATAAATTTCCTACACGTTTTATGACGTCAGAACAAATACGAATAGGAAGCTTGGAAGTTTGTATAGCATATTGAGGCATAGCCGCAATGACTGAGCTAGCAAAGGGTAATTCTTCCCGATAAAGACAAGTGAGATGCATTCCATTCAGAGAGTCTTTGATGAGCATTTTCAAGGATGTAAGAACAAGAATTAATAGAAGCTTTTCCATGAATAAGGGGGACTCCTAGGTAATTTTCAAAGTTATCAATAGATTTAAATCTCAAACCCCTACTCGGTTGGGATTTTAATTGACTAGTACATTATTGAAAAACATAAACCTCAATTTTATCCGCATTCACTTTTTGACCAGAACACATGCAAAAATCCTCTAGAACTCCTTGGGTCATATTGACTTGATCAAAAGAGGCTTCAGCAAGAAGGATGAGATCATCCGCAAAGAAAAGGTGTGAAAGCAAAGGACCTCCTCTAGAGAGCTTAATTGGCTTCCATTTCCCTTGATTGACTGATTGATGAATAGCATGGGATAATCTTTCCATGCAAAGCACGAAAAGATATGGACTTAGAGGGTCCCCTTGCCTTAGACCTCGGGAAGGAAAAAATCACTCAGTTGGACTACCATTCCAAGCTATCTGAATTGTGCAAGAGGCGATACATCTCATAATGGTCATGACAAAAGAATTAGGGAGACCAGGTTCAACTAAAGTATCAAATAAAAAATTCCAGCCGATATGTCATAAGTTTTTTCAAGATCAATTTTAATAGCCATCAGCTTCTTTCCACTTCTTTTGTTTCTCATAGTGTGAATCACCTCCTGCATAATAATAATATTATCTGTAATATGTATTCCGGGCACAATACTCATTTGGGTAGGACTAATAATATCTGGCAAAATAATTTTCAACTTGTTAGCTAGAGCCTTAGTAATAATTTTGTAAGTAACATTACATAAGCTAATAGGACGAAATTGAGAGAAAGACACAGGGCTATCCACTTTTGGGATAAGAACCCAAAGGGTAGCATTTAATCTGGCATCAAGGTGTCTGCCATACAGGAATTCTAAAAATCAATGTTCCCACAGTTTGCCATTGGTGCTGAAAGAAACTCGCATGGAAACCGTCCGGGCTTGGGGCTTTCCAAGACTTCATGTCAAAAAGGGCCTGTTTCACTTCAGAAAAAGAAAGATTAGAATCAAAAATCTGTAATTTATTATTAGAGATTGAAGGGAAAAAACCTCGTAAAGGATATCATGGCTGAATACTCATCTCCTCCGTATATAAAGAAGAAAAATAAGCAACAGCCATATTTTGGAGGTTCGCTTGATCATCAACCATGCAACCTAAGTGATTTTTAAGAGCAGTAATTTTGTTATTCCTTCTGCGTTGAACTGCCTTCAGATGGAAATAGGAAGTATTCCAATCCCCACAAGAAATCCATTGTGCGCGAGATTTCTGGAACCAAATCATCTCCTCATGGTGCAAAACTGTTTCAAGCTCATTTTAAAGCTCAACTTCTAAATTTTCCAGGATGGGATTGTGTCTGGTATCTAGAGCTCGTTAGATCTATACCTTGTAACTGAGCAAGAAGCATTTTTTTTCTGCTTAAAAATGTTACCAAAAATATCATAATTCCATTGTGATAAATTTTTAGCGAATAAATCCAAGTAGTCCAGTAAAGGGATAGAGCTGTTCCAGTTATTATTCACAAAATGAGAAAAATTATCATGGGTAAGCCACGCAACTTGGAAAAGAAAAGGGAACTTCCTAGAGGCTGACAAGTCATTACCAGTAATTTTAACTAAAAAAGGCTTATGATCAGACGCGATACGAGCTAGGTGCAAAACACTATAATCAAGGAATTTTAAGTTCCATGCTTCATTGCACAAAGCACGGTCTAATCTTTCAAGAAGGTTACCTCTTTTCCAAGTAAAACGGCCTCCCCGAAATCCCATATCAATCAGATGAGACTGGAAAAATCACTGCGAAAATAAACTATCAATTCCGGATCTATTTTGGGACCCTCCAAAGCGCTCTACTTTGTTTAGAATGGCGTTAAAGTCGCCAATGAGCAACCATGGATTCTGCATGTTAGCCATGACTTGGTTCAAATCTTTCCAAAGTTTATTACGCCTAGACTTGTGAGGATTCGCATAAACAGCAGTTAATTCCATGAGCACATTGCCCGAATGTAAAATACTGATGTGAACCCATTGATTATTATTACTACGGATATGTACTTCCCATGAGTTGTTCTAGCAAAACCAGATTCCTCCAGAATATCCTGTAGCTTCAATCCTATGAGAAAAATCATAGCCCATTCTTTTGATTACTTTGTCAGCTTTAACTCCACTAATTCTAGGCTCCAACAAGATAACAATTTTAGGCTTATTAGTATCTAAAAACGTCTTTAAAGTTATAAAGAAAGAGGAGCTATCAACTCCTTGACAATTCCAGGAAAAGATAGACATGATAAAAATTATAAAAAGAGGTAGAAAATCAAAGCACTAGAAGCCATAAAATCAATCACGAAGATATGGATCACTAGCTTTCCTTCTGAACAACTCATCACAATCCGTTTCATCTTCTTCCACTTCCCTTTCAGTTTCGCTAGCATCAACCATATCATCCTCCGAGCCATCCTCCAAACTTTCTTTTAAGGTATCCTCTTCGTACAAACCTGTATGAGAAGACATAAGAGGATGGAAAGAGCTATTAGAAATTACAATACCTGGGTTTGGAGGTCCGTCTTCAAAGTTTATAATTTGAAGGTCTTTAGAGTTATTAATGGGGTTACTGTTTTTAGGTTGGACAGTAATATTCGGTTCTAAAACATCGTAACTGTGTTATTGGATTGATCCATGGTAGTATTCATGGGAATAATAGAGGGTTAGCTGGACTGGTTTAGTTTAAACTTGAAGAAATCTCCTAGTGTAGCCCTTTTGGGCTCTGAATTGGGCTTAGGTTCCACTTTAGAGGAGGAAGGCAAATGACTTGATCCATTAGAATTGTTATTCTTTCTTTTGGGATAACTTGGAGCTGTCTCTGTTCCTTTAGAAAGTCCATGTGAATTAATTGCATGATTTGGAGAATCATGTGTACGTTGAGGAATCCCATCATTTGTGGAGTTAATATTCACAAAATCTTCTCCATTGTCAACGCCCAGGATAACATACCGAGATCCACCTCTACTGAATTCATGGCGATTATGACGTTGATCTTCTGTCATGTGTTGGTTCCGGCGAGGTCTCCGGCCAACAACCATCCATGGCCCGAAGTCTGGAGTAGGAAACTCTTCCTTCGTTTGTTTAGGATTCTGCATCGCTTCCTCCTTATGCTTCCCCATATTTTCTTTGTGTGGACAATTGTTGTTTCGGTGACCATCTCTCCCACAGTCATAGCAGACCTCGGGAATACTTTTGTATTCTACTAACTGAAGTCTACCATTGATACGAAATCTAGACACAAGTGGGGAGTTCAAGTTCACTAACACAGCTATTCTCGTGAATTTACCTCTTGGCATATCTTCCATATTATCATCAACCCGTATTACTCTACCGACGACATTACCGATGAGCCTAAGCAATGACTTATGATACAAGTGAAGGGGTGAGCCAGGTAACCTAATCCAAACCACTGTAGACTTCTGGATATCGAAGCTAGGACTCCATGGTTGAACAACAAGGTGGTTGCCTGCTACAGTCCATGGTCCATTCAAAACTGCCTTTTGAAAATCTGATTCTCTATCAAATTTGACAAGGAAGAAGGAAGTACCCAAATCCAAAACTTGATGGCCATTAGGTTGCCACAAATTCTGGATCTTGGAACACATAGCTTTATAGCCTATTTTCCTTCCCTATAGGTGGACAACCACCGCTCTAGACCATTTTTTCACCAGATTATTTTGTAACTCCTGTGAAATTATCAGCTCTGGAATGGTCCCTGATTTGTCGATGTTGATATCTTCCGGAGAGAAGACAAAGTTAGCATCATTAAAAGGATCTTCTTCCATTTCATCATCCATTCCCTGCAACACTTTATCACGGAAGGATTGCTCCCTTCCTTTTTTGTTTCAGTAATGGGTACATCATACAATTGTTCCTCTCCCTATTCTCTATGCTTCACCTTTTTCGTTATTCGATCTGTCTCGGATGGGCTATCATTGGGGTTCTCACGGCAGAGAGTTTTCTCTCTTGACATTTTTTTTCTTTCAAGTTCGTAATTAATTCACTCGCAACTGTACTTTGTTACTCTCTAGCTCTAAACTAAAATTACGGCATAAATAGATTAAAAAAAATCTAAACTCTAAACAATTTTCATTATTTTTTTAATAAATATATGTGGACAATTATAACTTACTAGACCTTTGAAAATTTTTAACTCTCTCTTTTTCAAAAATTTATATCAATCTATCTCTGCCGGATTTTTACTCAAATGACCTTTCTAATTAATTTCATTTATCTATTATCTTTATTTTTGAGGTATGTATTTTCATCAATTCATGTTTATTGATTGAAATTTTAAACTATGCAGATGATTTAATTAACCAAAGTTAATATATAAAGATTAATTATTATTAATTCCTGATATTTTAACCCTTTCAATAATTTTTATTCTTGATTTCAATGTACTAAATAATTATTAAAATTAAAATAATATATAAAAGTATTCGCACACAATTTATTGCACCTGATTGGGTATAATTTTTTTAATTAATTTATAATTAATAAATATATAAATTTTTTAAATGAAAAAATATATAGATAATTATAACTTTAAAATTTTTTTATTTTTATTGAGTGTTTTTAATTAATAGATATAGATAATTATAACTTTAAAATTAACTTACTCAAAATACTTCCAATTATTTTTCAACATAACAACATAATTCAATAAAAATAAATATTCAAATAATTCACAAATACCCATACGACGAAGCGCGGAATCACAAACAGTGGTTTTAGGGAGGTAAGGCTCCACTATAATAACAATATGATTAAAATAAAAACACCTCAAACGCTGCACACTTTTCCCGAATCATGAATTGACATTCACATTAATATATTAGTATGGTTAATATATGTGTATAAATCAATATATTTGTAGTTGCTATTAATATTAATTCACCTATCAATATATCAAATTTATTGATATACTCACCTGAACTGACTGAAGAACATCTTTTTCTTCACAAGAGAGAGATTAACAAAGACAAATTATCATAAGCTCCATAGATATTCCAGCTCGCTCTTTTAAATATAGCGTGCTTGGAGTTCGATCTATTGCTCTCAATTTCTCCTAAGATTATGAAATTAATTCTTTGTTCAATCTAAATTATGTCAGTACGTAATAACATAAAAGTGCTTGATCACAAAATAACTTAAATTACAAATCAAGCCATATTGCTATTAAGCTCGAAAGTGAGCTTCTCTTCCAACTGATTGCTTTAGTAGTGCAGAAAATTGGATGTACTCTCACTCACATATCAGCTACTAGCAACCGTAGAATTCAGTGGAGGACTGTAAATCTGAGTCAAATTTATCACACCTTTTTAATAATTTGCACAACATCTTCATCCTCAAGTTCATGTTCCTAAGACATAAAAATATAAAGCATAAATCTTGTAAGAAGCAAATTACAAAGACAAAAAGAAAAAAGTTATGCTGCATCAGTTTCGGAAAGAACCTTGCCAACCCTCTGGGGCTTGTGTTTCACGCTTGATCCCCATACTAGGGCACTGTATCATATGCCAAACATTAGTATTCATTAAGGCAAATAATAAGCATTGGTGAAAGAAACCAAGAGAAGAATAAAAAAATGACAAGTTCACAGTTCAGCTAGAACATGAGCCAGCATCTCTTACTGTCATAATGAAAAAACTGTTGACTACTCAAACCCCTACTTACAAACAAATTTTACCATAATGAACTGGATAGAACATGCAATCCAATTAGAAAAGGGTCATTTGACATCTATAATAAAATAAATTTCAAATTGCACTGCCTAAAGCTCTCCATGATATCAGATATTCCAATTGTTTCCTCAATGTGGGCCATGCCAACTAGCATTCACCCACACTCAGTCCTTATCTCAAATGTTCAAGATGATCCTCAAGAAGTGCACGAGATATGTCTAGTACTTGTAAGAGTTGGTCATTACTATATACACTTGCAAAAATGTGTCTAATTGCCAACAGTCAATTACTTTGCATATCCCAATGACCAGATGTGTAAGAAATAACAGCAATTTATTAGATACTCACTACTTAAACTGTTTCAACATATCTTTATGAATTTGGTTGCAGAAATCCTCAACTGTCCGCCTTTTAGATGATAGAATCACAGGATCTTCATAGTCTGGATTCATTCCTTTTGGCTTTGTGTATATGCGAGTCAAATCTAGATATTCCCATATCTTCTCCAACAAACCATCAAGGTTCCATTCCAGGTGGGCACTGTAGAATAGCCAGAAGAAATTAGCTAAGAAACAAATGATAAAGAGATGGCATGTAAAATATTGCCCTTGTACACCAAAACAAATTATGCAAAACTAGCAGCACTAGGTCCTTTAATGCTAGGAGGGAAAAAAAAATCAGAGACAGATGTGGAAATGCAGGATACGAAGTCAAAAAAAATTAAGTAGAGGAATATAATATACCATAAGATACTAGTCCAAATTAAAAGAATTACTTCCAGTATAAGAACTAAAGAAGATGGGGAAGTATGAGTGAGGAAGTTCAAAAGAAGGGTCAATCGGCGTACGAAGCATCACACATTTGTGAGCTTTGGGGAAGATTGAGATACGCAACCTTCTCCCTACTTTTGCAGAGAGAATGTTTTTGTGGCTCAAACCCATAAGCTCCAGGTCACAAGTCATGGGGCAAGAGGAGTGAGGACATGGTGAGGAGTGAGGAGGTCCAATGTGGAAAATTTCAGGGCAAATAAAAAAGATGGGGCCATCCATTACTAAAATGATACACTCTGAAGTAATATATAACAGGTAAAACTAATATTTTGGATGCATTTAATCACGAAGAGGAGAGCAATAATTAATAAACCAATCAACTAAACCATGCAACAGTTGACGGAGAAAGTTATTACAAGATTACAGTTTCATGTATCAAGATAATATCAAGGACAGTAATGCCTAGCTTCCTGCCTATATCTCAATAAATATCCATAGGATGCTTTTTCCTTGGATGCAAAATAATAGTAAAAAGTAGCAACAACAAAGTTTGAAAATAATATAAATACAAAAATCCTTTATAAAAAAAAAATACCTGATTGGACAGTAGTGAGGAAGTTTGTCCAAAATCTCCAGCTCTTCAAGGGTAATCTGATCGATCTTGTTTATTACGTAGATGCAGGGTATATATATCCTACTGCCCTCAATGACATCTATAAGGTCATCAGCAGTTGCATCATACCTCAATGTAATATCAGCATTGTGAATTCTGTATTCACTACATATTGCCTTCACAGTGTCAAGATCAAGGTGTGTGTTGGCAACTGTTGAGGTGAAATTAATTCCACCTTTGTCCTTCTTCCTAAATGTCAGATTAGGTGGTTCCTTGTTTAATCTGTTTTCAGAAGACAAAAAAAGAATTAAGAGAATAGATAAAACAATTAATTATCAGGAGACTGGAATAATTCTCAGTTTCATGTGGATATTTATAAAATAAATAAACTAATGAGGAATCCAACGTGGGAGTTGTTGCATTTATCTTAGGTCATCCATAAATCATGGATCACTGCTCGTACTGTCAACTGAACTCTTTAACTTCCAATTTCCACATATGATTCTATAATAACCTTGAGCTTGACATCTTTCCCACCCAAGCGCCTAAAATACCTTTTTAATGCTTTTTAGAACATTGTTACCATTTAATACAATTTGCAAAATTGCTGCTTGTTCAATGCTTTGCTTAAAAGTAATGCCTACAATGAATTATTATGTTCTGAGGAACTCCATTATTTTTTTTATTCTCTCTTGCCATAAATACATGATTTAAGAGGAATGAATATGTCCTGTATATGCTATTCAAACTACTTTCAAATTCATGATGAAGGGAAAAGAAAAAAAAAATATAGCAACATTTCGTATGATTACAGTAGCACCAACAGCGAGGCATTTAAGTAAAAGTGAAACAGTACCTAAAGAGGCAGATAAATTATATGAAAGAATCATGGAATGAATATGTCCTATAAATACATGATTTAAGAGGAATGAATATGTCCGGTATATGCTATTCAAACTACTTTCAAATTCATGATGAAGGAAAAAGAAAAAAAAATATAGCAACATTTCATATGATTACAGTAGCACCAACAGTGAGGCATTTAAGTAAAAGAGAAACAGTACCTAAAGAGGCAGATAAATTATATGAAAGAATCATGGAATGCACGGTTCTACCATTATTACCTTATGCCAAATCCCTCAAGCTCTTTCTCTATCAAACGCTTATGAGTTATTGGCTTTATTGCATCAAGAACAATTAAGATACAATTGCATGTCCTAGCAGTACTGATAACCTGAATTGCAATGTCATCAGTCCATAATATGCTGATCTCAAATGAAAGGCATAAGAAGAATGCACATATATTAACATCTAAATTGACATAACCACCAAGGAACTTTGTATCTGAGGTGAATCAGGAATCATGACATGCTATATTCATCAGTAGTTATATCCTACATTTATACTTTGTTATCAATTTTTTCTTTAAATAAATGGCAAGTGTATGAAAACTCGTAAAGCTACAATTTTTCAAACACATAATGGAGAATAAAAGATTCATGGAGCAGACTTGATGTAAGATGATTTACCATAAATTTTTTGATTGAGGTTAGGATGCAAACTTAAACTTAAACTTTGGTTATTCATTAACATTTAACGCTACATAGAGAGTTGCCGCATCAAGGCAATGAAATTCCTAGGATTGAATCCACTCCACGTGTCAGGGAGTTAAGTTTTTTAGCCAGTCTGTCATGCCAGGGTTCAAGTAAAATTTACCACGTTTCTTTTCTAGAGTGTTGCTTCTCATATGCTGAATGAGAGTTTTCTGGTAAGCAAACTAGAACTGAAATAGAAAGAGTATCTAGTCGAACTCATTCTTTTTCTTTTCTCTAAAATTCTTAAGGTTCAGTCTTCGTCTTGCTGCGATGTTTCTTAAACACTATACCAGCTGTTTCAGTCATTTAAAAAGAACTTCACACACAGGCTATGATTTGTGAGTACTCCACTCATTAACAGGTACATCTACACATTCTTTGTAACGCAGAATAGGATGATTAACTCTACAATTTGGGCTAGAATAGGATGATTTTGGTTGGAACAAAATAACATATCGGTTTCTGTTTATATTAGTTAGGACAAATCCTAAAACTAATTGTTGCTGTCCTATGTATATTAGTTAGGACAATCCCAATTCTATATTGAAAAGTATTCCTAATTAGCTAATACTCCTAGATGAATAATATTCCTACTTAGCTAAATCCCAAGTAAAGAAGGAAACTGAAATTATTTCCTGATTAATTAACATTCTTTAATTTAATTAAGAATCCTAAATAAAGAAGGAAACTAAAAGAAGACTTCTTAATTAGTCTTGGATGCTCCTGCATCATCATTCTCCTCGGATTTGAAAAGAACCCGTCTTCCGCGAGAAAAGCTTAGATATTTCAGCCATGAGAATAGGATCAATTTGTGTAAACTTCTCCTTAGAATACCACGTGCTTAAGGCTTTTGCAAGGGCAACCAACATCACTAGCCATTCAAATAATCCATCATTTTTCTGAGCAAGCAAAGCTGGTTGAACAAAAAGAATTTTTCGTGTTTGCACTAGCCTTCTTGCTTGAAGATGTATTTCAACTTCATGGACTACTTGCTTCAAACAATCTTGCTTTTGGCAGTTATATGCTATCAACATCCACAAGCAAATACTTTTGTGAAGAATAAAAATCTTCCTTCGTTTTTCCACCTTCAATGTTCCAATCTTTTTGTTCTTCTATTTTAGGGGTAATAAGAACCAGCAGAATGACATTATTTTCTCCTTGGGTAGAAACTAGGTCAATTTCTTGCTCTTCTTCATCATCATGCTCATCATAGATTGGTTCCATAAGGTCCTTATTGCTGCCTTCACTATTTTGATCATCAAAATATGAAACTTCTTTCTCCTTTTCACTCTCCTTAGGGTCATCAACATCCAACAATGTTGTTATTCCCCAATCTAAATAATCTGCTGCATGTAACTTTACATGAAGATCAACTACTTAAATCTTCATCCCTTCACCATTCAAATCAAGGGCCTGTAGTGACAACTCTTCCAATCCACTTCGTGCCGCTCGATTTGCTGGTCTAGCTTCATAAAAAGGGTTTACATCCTTGACTTCATCAATCTCAAGATCCTCTTGAACCTTGAGTTGTTTGTGGTTGCCTTCTGGAATCTCCATTCCTAACGCTGTAAGACTTGTACAGCCCAGGTCAAATCCTCAATCATTCGCAATATCTCAGCCATCTCTGTTTGTCAGGACTGATTACCTATGCTTCGATCTCTACTTCTACCAAACATGGTTCAGAACATAACAAGAAAAAAAATCCTGAAGCAATTTAGGATCTTTTGTGCTCCAATACCACTTAACGCAAGGGAAGAATTTGAGGCAAATTAACTCTCAACAATTAGGGCTGGAACAGGATGATTTTGGTTGGAACAAAATAAAATATCGGTCTCAAAGAAACCTTTAGAATTAAAATTCTGAATTCATAGATAAAAAACAATTCTAAAACTAATTGTTGCTGTCCCATTTATATTAGTTAGGACAAATCCTAATTATATATTGAAAAGTATTCCTAATTAGCTAATACTCCTAGATTGAATATTATTCCTATTTAGATAAATCCTAAGTAAAGAAGGAAACTGAAAATTATTTCCCGATTAACATTCTTTAATTTAATTAAGAACCCTAAATAAAGAAGGAAACTAAAAGAAAACTTCTTAATTAGTCTTGGATGCTCCTGCATCACTTTGGAAAAAAGAAAAGAGAGAGAAAGAGAGAGCAAACCGCCCAGGCCGGCATCATTTTTAAGAAGCAAAAGGACATAGATATCATTTTATTCTTTGAATAATTATATTCCTCTCACTTTCTCTCTCTTTACAAACAATTGAACTGAAAGTAATTTTCTCCACTCCAATATTCTTCCCCCCATATTCTATCCCCTCCCTTTCTCTCCCCTTTCAGCTTTTTTAAACAAGGGCTAGTAATCTTGATGTGTGGGCTTGTCAAGTTTCAGTTCTATATGCAACAATGTCAATATCAAAGTTCTTAGTAACACGTGCAACAAACATTACAAGGCAAACTAAGTTAACAAATTTTCTTTCTCA
Source organism: Jatropha curcas (assembly GCF_041381405.1). Taxonomy (NCBI): domain Eukaryota; kingdom Viridiplantae; phylum Streptophyta; class Magnoliopsida; order Malpighiales; family Euphorbiaceae; genus Jatropha; species Jatropha curcas. The sequence goes on from NC_143153.1 coordinate 25,956,872, forward strand.
TACAGATAAACTGTTGGCAACAAGATCAAGAGAATGAAAAGACTTAACTATGTTTAAATATCTAATATCATCAGCTGTATCATACAAAAACAAACACCACTGCACCTTATATTACACACCCGAACAGTTATCTAATAACTCTTAGTAACCCTCTTACCAACCATCCAATGACTGTTCAGTCAGAGTTAATGCTATATTCAAGTAGTAACTTTAGAATTGGATGGCCTAAAAAAACAAGTAAACAAGGATCAAGAACATCTGATATATACCTTAAATATCTTCAACCTAATCTACTCAGCTCTTATAAACACAAGTTATCACTAGCCATAATGCTTATTTCCTTTTTTAGACAGAGGTAATTAATCAAATATCAGCATTCTGGATTGACTCATGCATTGTCAAGAACAGAAAAAGTCTCAGAAAATTAAATGTTAAACTGAATAATAACAGCAGGCAGCAGCCAGCTGCAAAATAATGTTTTACCTGCCTTCCTCGCCCCTTCCCATCCTTAGCACCCTCAATGATACCAGGAAGATCTAACAACTGCATAAATGAAACAATAAGAATTGTGTTTTTTTTTTCCTTTAAAGGAAAACCTATGCAAAGAAAAAAATGAATAAATCAATCAGCAGGAAAATGTAATGTCAATATTTATATACAACCAGTGCGACGACATGATATTTACTCTACCTAGAAACTAAATAGGAAATTGAGGCATAAGATCAATTGTTGATCAGAATGCTGTAATGATAGCTTTCTGATGAATAACTGTAGCTGGAAGTCAAACCCATAAAGATGAAGACATCTAAGTATACTGTAATACCTGAATTTTAGCACCTCTATACATGATAACGCCTGGGATGCAAGTCAAGGTGGTAAACTCATAGGAAGCAACCTGTAAGCCACAAAGATCATAATAAGGCATTTTGATAAAATTAAGCAGAATGATAAAATGTTTCACACCATAAAATAACAAAGCATGTATCAAGTGCGGAATTGTTAACACACACAAAAAAACATTGTGTTTGTCCCAACTTTCCAGCTCCTGGCAAGCCTATGACGACAGTGTCAAACATTTTGGTTCCAATATAAAGATGGGGAGAGAGGTTTTACTTTATAGAATAACTGACTTATAGGATACTCTTCATCATATGTAATTCAAAAAAAGAAACGCATAATATGCAGTATGTGTCTTGCTTATATTTTATGAATATTATTAACAACGAAGAAACTTATATGGTCACAAATAGCCATCCCATACCTCTGAAAATGTTCCTGTTAATTTGTTTAGCAATGTAGATTTCCCAACTGAAGGAAACCCCACTAGGCCAACTCTGGCATCTCCACTTTTAGTAACATCAAAACCTTGACCAGCTGGACCACCTCCTTTTGATGAAGGCTCAAGGAGTTCTCTACGTAGTTTTGCAAGTTTAGCCTAGCACAAAACGAGCAATGACATAGGACAGCCTTATCAGTGTTCTTCATGTGGACAGGATAATACAGTATTTATTAGTAAGTGCAGAAAAAAAAGTATAATAAGCACTTTGCCACCTGGAATACTTCTACCATTGCCACCACTAGATATGATGTCAGTTTTCCTATTGCAACCTAGCAGTTTTACACTCCAGATAATTGCAATCCACGTACATTGTTTCATCTAATTCTAAGTTAGGCACCGAATAAAATCTTCGTAGAAGAAACATGTTAATAATCATTTGCAAATATGTTCAATGAAATAGATACAAGTTCAGTTTTCCTATTGCAACTGTAGCAGTTTTAAGCTCCATACAATTGCAATCGACATTTCCAAACCTAGTCTTCCCATATCCTAAGAGTTGTTGATCCTTAGAATCTCTAGTGCTAAAACAGTCTTTGATTTCACTTTATCTCAACCATCCTTAGAATCTTTATTTGTAGATTCTAACAGTCCTTAACTAAAAAAGATGATGCACTAATGAGCATTGGCTTTCACACAGCTCAATCTGTAGCTTGTTCCATATTAAGGGGGCCACCTCTTGCAGGATGCCAGGTGTGCGGGAAATGCATTTGTTAAGTTCTAGTGCAATACTTGTGTTTTTACTAGACACAGTATGCTTTGATCTTTTAAAGCATTAACATCCAAGCACACAACATCAATAGGTCATGTCCAAGAGTGAACCACAAGATTCCAGAATCATGAATTCACATAAGTATGTGGTTTACATATTTGTTTACGTAATTTCTCTCCTCTTTTATTGAAAAGAATGCAACTATAAATAGATATCAAAAATTGATAACAGTAGGTACCTTAAGCAAGCCCAGATGATGGGCTGTAGCCTTGTTCTTTTGAGTCCTTGCCATCTGCACAATTCACATTGAAAAAAAAGGGGCAAATGTTACATTAATATTCAATATAACCACAACCAATTGAAAAATCATCTCCATCAACAATATATATATATATATATATATATATATATATATATATATATATATATATATATATATATATATATATATATATTAAAAATGAATACTTTTATAAATCTTTCTAATTTTCTTCAACAACGTTTTCCTAGCATGAAATATGCATAATAATAAGACAAACAATAACAATCTTTGGGGTTTCCAACCCAAATCAAAGCCAAACAAACTTTTCAAAAGAAAGGAAAAAAACAAACACAACTTCGATTTAGTTTCGTTTCTCTATCGTCTTACGAAACAAATATTAAGACACTACAATATTGAATGGGACAAACTGGGAGAGTACTGAGAAATCAAGCGACATTAATTACCTCATCTTCGATATCCTTGATTTTCTGCATCACAGTCGCCATGTTTGAAGCTTAGAAGCAATTTCGTAATGGCCTGTAGTAAATCGCCGTGAATAGGTGCAGTTTCTGCGACAGAGTTTGAGGAAGAAGCAGAAAGTACCAGAACAAAAATGGAGGGCTTTTATACCCAGTCTGAAGGCCCTTATCAGTCCCGGATTGGGCCGAATCAGCTTCAACTCATTCAGATTTGGGCCTGACCAATAATAGACTTCAGCTCAGGGCATGTCCATTGTGATGCTTTTTCTTTTTCTTTTTTTATTTTATTGTTTTTTTTTTTTTTTAAATTTTTGAGGAGTAGGAGTGACCAAAATCCGGTTTTCGAAATCAGAACCATCGGTTCTGAACCGGTGGGAACCAGAACTGGAACCAGTGAAAACCAGAACCGGTCCGAACCGAAACCGAAACAGGTGGGAACCGGAACCAGTTTCGGTTCCACAAGTTTTGGAACCGTGAACCGGTGGTTCCAGTTTCATTCAGAACCGATAGTTCTAGTTCCATCGGAAACCGGCTGGAACCGTCCAAAACCGGCCAGAACCGGTCAAAAACCGGCCAGAACCGTCGAAAAACCGGCCGGAGAACTAGCTGGAACCATCGATTTTGGAACCATTGAGGAACCAGAACCGTTCGGTTCCAAACCGTAATCGAAACTGTTAATTTTCGGTTCGGTTCCGGTTCCAAATTTTTTAGAACCGGATATAATGAGGAGTCCTTTAATTAGCTTTTTGGGTATAACCTCTTGCCAAGTAGTTTTTTACAGATTGAACTCTAGGCCTTACAGAATTGTCTTACTATGGCTATACAGGGTTTTTTTTTTTTTTTTTTTTTGATGGAACTATGGCTATACGTGGCACTACAAAAATCTGTGACCATAAAAGTTTCTCTTCAATCATTCAACAAAGATAAGTTATTAAGAGGCACATAACCAACCTCTTTAATTTGCAGAATCAAATAATTCAGAACTGCAAAAATGAGCTCTGTGTCACAATGATTTCTATCTCTTGCAATAAATACATGAATTTTTTTGTTCACTTCTATCCAACTATATCCAGGTTCTTTCAGTACCCCAATAACATCCATTCTCTCCCTTACCTGTTTAGCATCCACCCACATTCCTTTAGATGCTAAAATATTTGACAGTAAAGTATATGAACCAGTATCTGTTGAATCAATGGAAATTGCCTTCTCTGCTGCATATTTCCCAATTTCGATGTTTCCAGAAATTCTACAAGCACTAAGCAAGCTCCTCCACACCGCAGCTGCTGGTTTTATTGGCATTTTTTCGATTAACTCTTTTGCTTCATATAACTTACCAGCACGGCCTAAAAGAGAAACCACACAAGCATAATGATCGCTTCCTGGTTCCACATCAAACTTAGGCATTGACTCAAAGTAATGCAGTCCGTCTTCAATAAGGCCTGCATGATTACAAGCTGAGAGCACACCCAGAAATGTCACATAATTAGGCTTTATTCCCTTCTCAATAATTTTTTTAAACATTTGAAGAGCTTCTTTGGCTTCTCCATGATGTGCATACATCAAGATAAGGGAATTCCAGCAGACAACATCTCTCGAACTTGTGGAACCAAATGCCTTACGAGCATCTTCAAAGTTTCCACATTTTGAGTACATGTTTACAAGGGAATTTGTGATAAATGGATCAAAATTTAGACCCATCTGTATGATTTGGGTATGGAATTGGTGGCCTATTTGGAGGCTTGCTAAGTTACTAGCTGCAGTTACAAGGGCAGCAAAAGTGAAACCATTCGGCTTTTTTTCTGATAATTGTAGTTCAGAGTAAAGTTTGAGAGCCTCTTCATTTTCCAACTGTTGCGTGTAGCCAAAAAGCATTGCGTTCCACACTACAATATCTTTCTCAGTCATCTCATCAAATATAAGTCTAGCATCCCTAAGACACAAGCACTTTGAATAAACATCTATTAAGGCACTCCCAATAAATATTTCCAGACAGAGACCAAACTTGATGATGAATGCATGAATTTGCTTGCTTAGTTCCAAGGCTGATAGTGCAGCTGATACACCAAGAAGGCTAACAAATGTCAAAAGGCTTGGTGGGAGCATCTTAAGCCTCATGTCATGGAAAAGATTCATTGCTTCAAACAGCTTGTTGCTGCTTGAGTATCCTTCAATCAATGCATTATAGGAGACCACATTATGATTAGTCATAACATCAAAAACCCTTCTCGCATCATTCAATGCACCACATTTTGCATACATATCAATCAAACCATTTTTCAGAAAAATATCAAACTGAAGATTTGCCTTGATACTATAAGCATGAACTTGTCTTCCCAGTTCTAGAGAGTCAAGTGAACCACATGATGTGAGAATGCTAGTGCATGCAAATCCATCTGGCATCTCACCCAATCTGGTCATTTCAATGAACAATTTCACCGCTTCCCTATCCAAAGAATTTTGCATATATCCAGCAGTCATTGTAGTCCATGAAATTTCGTTTCTATGCACCATTCTATCAAACAGTTTCCTAGCAGTTTGTACTTTACCACACTTGACATAAAAATCAATAAGCGCATTAACTACTGAAACATCCATTTCTATTCCCTTCCTCAATACATGAGCATGAATTTGCTCGCCTCCTGCAAAAAACTCGAGTGTAGAACATGCACTTAAAACACTAGACAATACGTATCTATCCGGAACAAAATCAATTTCCTTCATTTGATTAAACAATTCTAGTGAAATCTCACTCCTCCCACTTTTAACATAACCTGTCATAATTGTTGTCCAAGTAACCGCATTTTTCACCAACAACCCGTCAAAGACAATTCTTGCTTCGTCAATTTGACCATTTTTCACGTACAAATCAACCAAAGAGGTACCCACATAAACATCTTGATAAAAGCCACCCTTAACAACAAAACCATGTATTTGTTTACCTAAACAACCACCACTTCGACCGTCAAGTTCTCCAGAAGCACGTATAACACTAGCTAAAATATGTCCATTTGGACTGTCATCGCAATATCTTTTGAAACCCAAAAACATTAAAAAAGCTTCTTCGTGGAAACCATGTTTGGAATACATAGAAACCATTGAAGACCAAGAAATTAAGTTTTTCTCTGGCATTTTATCAAACAAGCTGCGTGCATGACATAAAAAGCCAGACTTAGCATACACATTTACGAGGAGATTGTTTAAAAAAGTATCAGATTCTAAGCCTAATACAATGATTTGGGCATGGATTTGTTTGTGGTGTAGTATGGGATTGTTTTGTGCGAGTGATTGTAAGAGATCGGCTAATTGACGCCTTTTGGTGCTGAGTTTATGGAATATAAAACATTGGTTTATTGATTGAATAAAAGGAAATTGTAAGGTTGATAAATTGAAGCTTTCTTGATGAGAAAACCTGCGGTATTGCCTTAGGTGGTGCATTAATGGACAGTGGTTTCTCATTCTATAAATAATGCATGATTATTTTAAGTTGAAGTTTCAAAAGAAGAACCAACCATAGTTTAACTATATTGAGGAGTAATATTTTGTAGAATACTGAATTTTAAATAGGGAAAAATATGATTTTATCCCTGTATTTTACCATAATTAACTATTTTATCTTTACATTTTGAAAATTACACTATTCTATTCTTATAATTTATCTTCGTTAAACGAAATTATCTTTCCGTCCATTATTTGAAATTTAAGTCGTTAACGGATCCAAACTGCAGGGATAAAATAATGTAATTATTAAACTACGATGACAAAGTAGATAATTATGTCAAAACATAAGTAAAAATATAATTTTTTCACTTTTAATTAGTTCATATGTAAAATAAGGTTAATCTTGTAATTTTACTAGCATTTAACAACTTAAATCTCAAGTAATGGACGGAAAGACAATTTTATTTAACAGAGACAAACTACAAGGATATAATAGCGTAATTTTTTAAATATAGTTAATTATACTAAAATGTAGGTAAAAAAATGTAATTTTACCTTTTAAATACTACGTGGTATCAAATATGTAATTTTTAAAATATTATGCATATAACATGGCATGTAGAAAACTAACTGTAACAGTCTAGTTTAAAATATAAAAATTAGCATTTTTTTTTATTTTTTATACCCATTTTAATAAAATTTTGGGTCAAACCGAGTGGATTTGAGATCTTCACAAAACTAAATTTGAACATAAGCATTCAAATCCTTCCAACTCACCACTTTAGACCTTAGATTCTGTTCAGGTTTAATATGAACTCGGTTCAGCAACTACATCTATAAATATTAAATAGTGTAGCACATGACAAAATTATCTCTAACCATTTTAAATCTCAAATCAAAACAAAACTAACCTAGAGATGTGTTTACTATTTGATTCAATAATTATAATAATTAGTTATCAGCATGTGCTGATTAGAAAGTCAAGAATATTTAGTTGTTAAATTAAATATTTGATCATTAAAATTTAAAAATAATGCTTTACAAATTGTATTTATTTGAACACCTTAAACTAATGGTTAAATTAAATATAAAATATTATCGGTTAAATGCATAAATTCACATCTGTACTTTATGTAAAAAATCTTGTGATACCCTTAATTTTTACGTTGGTATATTGAACAGTTCAATTTATAAAAATTATTCTATTAAATATTCAAACTTCTAAAATTAGATCAATTAATATATAAAATGATAGTGAAACTTGCAATGTTATATGAGCATGAATGTTATTGCTTAATGCCCAACAATATATCCATTAAATGAATATCGTAGAGATGCGGACATTAAGATATATGTGTAGGAAAATTGAAAATAAAATCAATTAACTTGGAGGGGAAGGAAGATCGGGTGGAGATGCTAACAACGAGCTTTGCCTTCGTTAATGAATATGGTTAATTGCTTTGGGCTTCTTCTCTGTGCCATCCAAGCTATTGCTCTCATCCGTTCTACATTCTTCTTTGCGTAATAAGAATTGTCATTTGCCATTAATTTCCATGCCTATAACCTGTTTGATGAAATGTCTCTTCCATGTCCATAGCCTCCACCTCTAACCCCAACAACACCTCTGCCACCATCTCCATCTCCCCCTCCACCACCTCATTTCACACTTATCCATTACAAAAACCCGAAGCACCATCACCGATACCACCTTCCTCCGCCACCACCACCTCCTCTAGCTGTAACTTTCTATACCACTA